>NC_056742.1:297277049-297434549 GCF_019279795.1 Protopterus annectens
AGCAAAAACTTTGTAAAACGTATAATGACTCTGTAAGAAGACATGGTTAGTAGAAGAAATAAAGTGGGTATAAATAAGTTATAATTATAAGATTGAGAGTTTGAGGGGGAACTTCATAGAGAGGATGGTGAAGGTTCAAGAAGGTTAGTCTTCTGGCTGGGTAGTACAGACAGACATACCCTGGGATTCATTAACACCTATACTAAGTGTATACTCTTCTGAGTAAACAAACAACACAAGCAAAACTCATACTTCTTCCTCCTAATTTTAGTCTTCCTAATGATTTTCTTGCAGTCTTAAATATCGGGGGATTTATAAAGGTTACCACAAAGTACAGCCTACATGTACACTTAGAGTAATCTTTCTGAGTGGCTAGAAAACTCAAAAGATGTGGTAGGGCTGTTTGTGAATACAGACTGTGTATACTTAGTGTAGGCATTAATGGATCTGGCCCATAGTATAAAGATGCATGTGCCTATTATGAGGGGGAGTTTATCTGGAATCTCTAAAATCATTTACAGAGGCTAAGACTTCTTTGAGGAATTTGTTAACTTTTTCTTTTGAAAGTACCAAAGTTTGAATCACTTTCAGTGTCCTCCGGGAAATGATTCCAGTTGTCAGGAGTAATCTTTCTAAAACATTACTTTAGTAAACAGACATCATTGTTTTTAAAAACTCTTAGTGGCATTGTTTCTCAAGTCATGTTGAGTGGTTGAAGTACTTAGTTTATGCCCCAAAGTTAAGTATTAATTCTTATAAAAGCAGACTAAATGCTAAATAAGATAGAAGGATAACTGATGAAGGTGTAACATGCATCCCATTGACTTTTTGTAGCGTGAAGCCATCATGTTCTGTATTGGAATCAATTACTGAAAACCTGCAGATTTTATTAATTGTGTTTGGATCAGTTAAGTATTCTGGACAGAGTTAAGAGCAGTAACTAGTGAGACATATTCAAGCTTTGGGATAGAAATGTGGATTGATATGACTTGCACATCTTTAGCTGCAATAATGCTTTGAATCTGTCCTTTAATGAAGGACGTTCCCAGGAAAGTGTTAAAGAATAATTATATTAATTGATTTTAGATCTTAGTTTTTAATGTT
The DNA here is from genome assembly GCF_019279795.1 of Protopterus annectens. Lineage (NCBI taxonomy): Eukaryota > Metazoa > Chordata > Ceratodontiformes > Protopteridae > Protopterus > Protopterus annectens. The sequence goes on from NC_056742.1 coordinate 297,278,154, forward strand.
TAGTTGTCCAGGAAAGCATGCACACAGCTTTGTTAAAATTTAGGGAAAGTACGTTATTTACTTTCTTCCAAATGAGATTAAAATTTGCCTTTAACTGTTCTTGGACTTTTTGCAGTCTACAGGCAGATTTTATAGTAAGAATATTGTCATCATATAATCTGATAGAAAAGTAAGTGGGTCGTAAATGAGATTATTCATGAACAGTGAGAGGAGAACTGGCCCAAGTATAAACCCCCAAGGGATACCTGTAGTAATAGTTATTTATTTGACTACAAAACTGACTGCCTGATAAAACTATGAAAGTTCTGTTACTTGCATAATTTTCCATCCATGTTAAGGAACTTTCCCAAAGTTGAGCACATGCTGAAGGAGTATTTTATAACTGACAAAATCAAAGGCAATTTTTAAGATCTGTAAATGAACCGGTTGTAAGAAAAGGAGTATAAACTGTAGTTATAGCATTGTCCTCTTCAGTGAAATCATACTGTAACTCAGACAACTGTCCATACATATTAATACATTCTGCTGTCTGACAGCAAACGATATTTCAATTACTTTGTTTGGGGAACAAAGATTTGCGATCAGCCTAAAGTCTGATGGGACCTAGAATGAGAGATTTCTGGGCACAGGGATGATTATGCCATGCCTGAATTGTTTGCAAAGAATTTCTTTGGATAAGATTAAGATATTGAAGGCAGGCAAGCATACAATATAACGGTGAACCAGTTGTGTGTGTTATGACTATTCTTTCTACGTAGCTTTTTCATTTGTTTGAAATTGTTTTAACTGAGATTTCTTTAAAGTGAAATGTAATGCAAACTTTGTGGTTGGCATGGTTATGATTAATGTTATGGAGTATGTTTGAGACAGTGGAAGACATGGATATAAAACAAAGACTTCGGGGGCACCAGTGCAGAACTGTAGCAATTTAATATAATAAAGTTGATTAATTTGTGCGTCTTATTTTGTTAATGTATATTGTTTAATGACTATTCTTTACATATGTGGTTTTATTATTCTGTCATATTAGTTATATGTTTTTAAAATGCAGGCTGTTAAGCACGTTCTTGCTAGTTTCTGAATGGAACTTGGTGGTTGGGTATTATAATGTAATCAATTAATTATTCAATACCCTTTTTTCCTGATTTGAATGTTTGTGTCATATGACATTATGAAATGTTTTAGAAGGATGTGTTTTGGATGTTAGTTGTAGCTGAAGAAGTTTGAACTTAGTTTCAAAGGAAAAGTGCTTTATATTAATTTGCTATAGTTCTGTACTGGTGCCCCTGGAGTCTTTATTTGTTTTACAATAGTTGTATTGCCTTTTATCTTTGAAGACATGGATATGTTTGCACTGATACTGGAGATCACATTTTACATTGATTAGGCTCTGTATGGCCTGAGTGCAAATGCTGTAGCACATGAATTTGCAATATCACTTTATAAAGGTACAGCATATTTTAGGTTGTGAGAAGAAGAGGAATTGCTTGCTTCTAATATAACAAGATGACAGCACTGATGGAGCATTAGGAAGTTATGCAGTCTTGTATGGTATCTGTTTTTTTCCAGGGATACCAGATTCTGTGGCTAAATTTGATTTCTATGCAACTTTCAGTGATGATCAAGGGGCAGGTTTCACTGCTTATTCCTTTTTTTTTAAGTAGGAAGTGTTTGACGATAACAGAATGAAAAAGATCTAATGCCGTAGATTGCACCCTGTTTAGAGAATGAACATTCTCCTGCAGGATGTTAACATACAAGTAATGCCCACTAAAAACAAGCCCAATGATTCACAGCAGCATATCAACCTGCAGTGGAGCTTGGAGTGAAAAAAAATGTAATGTCTGTCATTATTTTACACTCACTAAGCAGCACCACTGTTGTTTAGTGAGTGCAAAATACATTTAAAAAAAAGAAAATTAAAAAACAAAAGTGCATGTGTGTTTATGTCTGTTTATGACTGAATGCGTGCATGTGAGTGAAAGCAGGATCGATCAAGCCGTTATTTTACACTCGCTAAGTAGCACTTTTGTTGTTTAGCAAGTGTAAAAATTAAATACAACAGAAAAAAGTGTTTATGTGTGTGTGTGTGTGTGTGTGTGTGTGTGTGTGTGTGTGTGTGTGTGTGTGTGTGTGTGTGCTTCTGTTTGTGCATGTGTTTATGTTTCTGTCTGTGTGCGTGAATGTTTGCTTGTGTGCAAGAAAGAAAGGTGTGTGTGAGAGAGAGAGTGAAGAGTGAGGGTGATCATCATTGGCAGCAGAAGCACTGAGGAAGCTTATGTACCTCTCACCCCTTAGATCAAGTTATCTGGATAAAGCCTAAAATAAAGGGGGGACAAAGGCTCAAAACAGGAGCATATTCCTGTAAAAAAAAAAAAATCACAAAGTTGCTTGAATAGTACGACTTGTGTTAGCATGCATTTCTGAAGTAAAAGTGTGTGTGTGTGTGTGTGTGTGTGTGTGTGTGTGTGTGTGTGTGTGTGTGTGTGTGTAAGAGACAGGAAAAGACATTGAGATCAATTGGCCAGTGGCAGCAACAGAAGCAGGTAAGAGATTTGTATATCTTTTGACCTTTTAGCTCAAGAAATCTGGATAAAGACTGAAATAAAGGGGGAAAGGGCTTAAAAATAGAAGAGATTTTAAATGTCATTCTTATAAAAATCACAAAGCAAGTTAAATAACAGGATTTGTGTTGACAATTTTTTTTAGCAAAGTCTGAAAGTCAAATGTAGGTCGTTATTTAGTGACTTCTATCCTCAATGACAGGTAAGAAACCATACATTTTAGCAATAAGGGAACAAAAATAAAGCAAAGCCACTTTTTGGTTGTTGTACAGTAGCACAGCTGTAGTAGGTATGCCACTTGCATTCCTGTAAGCTTTAAACATACCATTTATGTATACATTGTTCTTTTTAGGATTTTTCTCTTTTTTTTTGTTCTTTATGTTTTGCCTACATTACTTTGGACTTCATTATTAGTTACTGACAATATTAAAATACTAATCTTTCTCATCCACCTGTCATGACTGATAGCTAACCATATTTGAAGGTGCTGCAGAATGTGACAAGTTAGGCAAGGTCTTATGTGTTCTTCTAATGACCAGCAGAAGCTGGATTATGGCTTCCTTGCTGGTGGTGAGCACCTCTGATTCTTGGGGTAAAAGTCTTCAGGAAGGTGCAAGAGAAGCTTTGGTTTCATCAGCATTGCTGATTTGCTACTGTGGTCCATGACAAAACCAAGAGTTGAGATAGCTAGGTAAAAGAGCAGCAGTACAAGTCATAGCATGCACATAAGGCAAGCTGTGCTGCTCTGCTATTAAGTGATGCAAAATCATCCACAATCCTGCTAGCATTGCATCTAGTTTGTATGATTATATCTCACTCAACTCAGCAGTCTGAATAACAACTCAGATGAGCTCCTCACCAGCCTGCCTTAATAGGACTGGTGTCCATGTATATTATGTACAGGAGACCACACACAGCAAAACATTCTCCCGACAAACAGACGTACACATACACACACACACACACACACACACACACACACACACACACACACACATGGGTGCACACACCACACTGACAGAAACAAACACGCATGTACCACACTCTCACACACACACACACACACACACACACACACACACACACACACACACACACACACACACACACACACACACAAATAGATATCTACATACATACATGCACACACATATGGGCATACTGAGATAGCAACAGACAGTCGCACACTCACAGTGACCATAGCTGTAGCTAGCTATTCTGACATTCTGTGCCTTTCCCATCTGATGTTGCCCTTAATTTTATGGTGAGGCTAAAACAAAAAGTCTTCTAATTCAGGACAAAGAAAAAAAATATTTCTACTTTTATCACTTTACAAATGCTTTCTACAACTTATACAACATACAAAGATGTGAAGCTTTACAGTTCTGGCTGCAAAAGCAGTATCATGATTTATTTTCATACTGGAATTCAAAAATATCAGTATGGAAATGAATTGAATACTGCACTAACAACCAATCAGCCTCTCTTGAACATGTCTCCTAGCACGTTGTGTCTGGGGTGGCTGCCCCCTTCACCCCACCCTAGCTATGCATCTGGCAGTGACACAGGCACACTCACAAGGATGCATATACAAAATGCATATACATACTACACCGACACAGACAGATATATACACAACCTTTGTACTGTATTTACTGTAGCTGTATTTGATAAGGGTGTAATCAGAGCACAGCTAGGCACCTCATCTGTTCATCAGCACAAAACAGAGACCACACACAGCCAGCAGTTGAATACATTGTTCAGGCACTTTGTAAAACAAACAGACACACACACACACACACACACACACACACACACACACACACACACACACACACACACACACACACTTTAGTTAACTGTGAGGCCTAATAGAGCAGTCACAATAGCAAAGAACAAGTCAGTAGAGGCCCTCTACCAACTTCTGGAAAGAGACTAAGCAGATGGCACTAAGAAACTCTACCTGGTTGAAAAGCAAATACAAAAAGATAAAGAAGATAGTCATCAGATACACTTCATAAGGAATGTCAGCATCAACTTGCTCACCAATTCACAGAACATCAAAGGCAGATGGAAAGGGGTACTTCCAGTAGCTTCTGAATGAAGAAACCCTCAGTCAATCTGTTCTACAAGGAAAGAGGAAGAAAACCTAGTCCTAGGAAAGGTAATAACAGCTCTAAGGAAATGGAAGACAGGCAAAGCAGCAGGCCCAAATGAGGTAATGACAGATATGATCAAGATCTTGGGTTAGGGGGAAAATGGCTCCAGTGGGTACTCATGGGAGTATGGAAAGGAGGGCTATCCCAGCTGATTGGAGAATAAGCATTCACATGAACAAATGGAACATTTCCATCTATGGTTAGTATAGAGGTATCATACTCCTATCACACTCATAAAAGCGCTGGACAGGGTGATTAATAAAAAAAATATGCAATGTAGTAGAAAGTAAGATGGGAGATGATTGGATCGGATACAGCTCAAGATGCAGCACAGATAGTTCAGAAGAAACTAAAGATGAGAAAATAGTCCAACTGTGCATTCCTAGTCATGGAGAAACCATATGACAAGGTGCCAACAAAGCTGATTTGGACAGTCATGCAATGGTTCAAAGTATCAGAAGCATTGGTAAAATTTGTACAGGATATGTACAAGGACCCAATGATACAAGTAGGACAGTGTTTGGACTAGCACATGGGTTTCGAGTGGGAGTAAGTGTGCATCATAGTTCATTTATGAGGCCACTTCTGTTCAAATGGTGATGGGCTACATTAGCAAACAGGTCAGAAGGGGGCCAGATTAACAAAGCTACTGTATGCTGATAATGTGGCATTACAACTAGTCTTGATATAAGAACTTCAGCTAATGGTAGGGGAATGAAATATAAAACTGAAGGCACACAGGATAAAACTGAGTTCAGAAAAGAAATTAATAATGGCAGTAAATGGGGCAAATCAGATGAAAACTGAGAAAAAAGGAAAACAGTGGAACAGGATAACAGCATTACTAGCTGGCAGGGTATTTGAGAAGGAATGGCTGAATGAGGGCATCAAACCTAAATTAAAAGGGGCTGCAGCAAACTAGCACATTGTATCATGAGTAGTGTGTGACAGAAGAAAAGTAATGTGTACAAAGCAGTAGTGTGACCAGAAGTACTGCATGGTACAAAAATCAGGACAGTGAAGGCAGAGCAACTGAGAAAGATAAATGTAATGGAAGTGAAGTGCCTGAGATGGGTGCTAGGATGCATACTGTGGGACAGACAAGAAATAAAGGCATCATAGAAGAAGCCCTACAAGCTCCAAAAGTCAAGTAGAACAGATTACTCAGGCAGGAAGAAGGCAAACAAACTGAGGGTGTCCCACAAAGTCATGGATACATTGTGTGAGAGAAGACCTGTGGCAGTCATGATGACAGTCAAAGAAGGTAGGAGAGTAATGTTAAATTGAGAGAAATAGTGACAGTTGACACAACACCTGACCCTTTGTAGAAAAATTGGAAAAAAGGAAGTTGATAATGATGCCTCCACACATACAAATAGTAGCACCCCTCCACCCCCACATCTTTGCTGAACCTACCTGCACTGTGACTGCTTCCATAGCAGTGAATGGGTGACTGTCATCTTTTAACTAAGTTTTTCTGTGCAGTAAAATTTTATACAGCTAAGTGGTGCTCTGAAGCACTTTGCAGCATTAATCAGGAGCTGCTGGCAACTCCGGGGAAGCATAATGCTAATTATCACTAGTCACTCTGCCAGATTGCCTCATTAGTATGCAGCTCTGCAAGAGAAAATGCTCTCTGAGGTCTCCATTAGAAAAAAAATCTCAGCTGTAGGGCAGCCTAAGGATTGTTATGGTTTACCAAGAGGGCAATACAGCCAGGTTATGGTTTCATCTTCATGGTAGGCCTTTCTGTGTCCCAGCCTGTTATGTTTGCAGCCTTCTATGTTTATTATGAACATTAAGAGATATCATGAAAAATGGCCTGCAATTTTATAAGTCAATGATTTCAGAATGGAATCCAACACATTATGACCTCCACCACAAGCAACTAAAACGTGTGTGGAGAGTTTGCAAATTTTTGAGGCTTTTAGGAATGCCATAGAATGCTAGACATGTAATAAACAATCTCTAGATTTTTATGAACTGCTTAATAGACACAATAAATAAATAATAAATCCTTTATGATACTTTCACAGTTATTATAAAAATGCATTACTAAAATTCTCTATATATAGTATATGATTACTTTAACATGAATTGTTATCATTTAAAACTATTTTTATACCTGTAAAATAATAATCCTTAGTTTAATGCCACACATTTTCCAGGATTAAATGACTCTATATCCATTGCCAGTATATTAAAGCTTAGAGCTTTTAATAGATAAATTTGTATATATTTATTCACATATTCTTTGGTTAGAATATAAGTTATATTAGCATGTTTTTAAGTATTATTTTATATACATGTTTTAAATGAACTCATAGTATGTATAATTATAATGGCTCAGCCATGGAATATTTTATGTTTGAACTAGGATTAGAAATTTATTCAGTGTTAATGAGCTGAATCCCATTGGCTAATTAATTAATTGGTCATATGCTACAAGCTTTATAAATTGAAATAATGTGTTTTATAGATTGCCTGATGAAGGCTTGCATTGCATAGCCGAAAGCGCTTACCATTTATTTTATTTTACAATAAATTCAATTTGAAAATCATCTGTCCGACACTTGTTATTGTGCTACTGGGTTCGTGTTTAATAATCCTTAGTTCTCAATGATATCTTGCCTGGTGCAGAAATTAGTTAGGATTTCTATCTCTGCCTTATTTAAGTTGCTATCATATTTAACTTTTTAAAAAATGCATGCCTCAACTCAGTCTTGCACACATTTAAGAACAATTTTAGTGTAAGACATAGTGTGCCCATTGGTTTTCAGCTCTGCAACTTCTTTGTTATATCACTTGCCTGCAGCTGTCACTTATATTTTAGTCTTAGTTTAATAGTACATTTGCTTGATTTGCTTAATTTTGCTGTTTTGCTAATTTTTGTCTTATATGTCCACCTTATCGGTTTTCACTTGTTTAGTGATTTGCTGTTAGCACTGACTGCTTGTATCCTTCTGGTTTTGCATCTGTCTGTAGGACACTGGGTAATAATAAAAGACACAAGGCCGATGTCCACCATTGTCAGTGTTGAGTTATTGTAAGGATGACTTGATACTGGGTATAATTAGTGTCTGCTGTGCGGTGAAGCATGTTGTTCCTACTCATGATACAGATCTTTGACATATACAAGTGTGCTCCGCTTTTCATAAGTGACAGAGAAGTGGGTTGTCTTCCTTCAACTCATGCCAAGATACTGTGTTTGAACTTTAGGTCAGTTAGGATTAGGGTCATTATTATATCTGACTTGCTTTTTGCTGCTGATCAGGCATTCATAAACAAAGACTGGTTTGATGCCCAGCTGTGTAGCATAGAGGGCTAAAGCTCTGACTATGACACACAGGTATCCGAGATTTGGTTAGTGGTTTAGACTCTTTGGAAGGTCTGGAGTAGAGACGCGTAGATGGAAGCAACAAAAAAGCTGGCTCACCAACCTAGGGGGGTGCAAATTGGTAGGGAGGGCGGCTGCTTTGCCACATGTAAGTGGAAGCTTGCAGATAACACAACCATTACCAGAGACAAGAGTTTAGCCTCCCACACCAGTGATGACGTCCATTAGCACGTGTGTAGGACCATTTCATGCAAGGTTAGGGCATTGTAGGCCACTGTAGCAATGCAAGCACCTATGTCAACTGTCAAGGGGTACTTTTTGGACTTTAATCATGAAAAAATCCTAATGACTGCCAGACTGACAGCCTCCATGATTGACTATTACCCTGTGAAGAATAAGGGGCTCACTGATTGTGGAAGGCTGATGACCTGATGATTATCAGGCTGAGTGTGTGTATGCATGAGGGTGTGTGTGTGTGTGTGTGTGTGTGTGTGTGTGTGTGTGTGTGTGTGTGTGTGTGTGTGTGTGTGTGTGTGTTTGTTTTAGGAGGAAATCAAAATAATAAAATCTGCACTGATGCCGCATCTGGTTCTAGACCTTGCTGCCATTATGCTCACTGTGGGTTTGGTCTTCCAATGCTATAGGCTCAGTAACTCTATAGGAGTGTCGCCAACTTTCATCAAACCACCATTGAACTGAAGTAAGACATAGCTGAGACTACTACCTCCTTTAAATGTGTCATGGAAGCCGGAGGAAACTATCAATACCTTCTTGTTTATCATTCATCAATTAGTGCAAGAATCTTCCTTCAGGAGTTTACAGATTTCCTGGTCTCCACTAAGTTGTTGTCTTCAGATGGTTTATTCTGAGTCAGTTCAACATTTGGGAAGATGAAAAGTTACTCACTATTGTAAAATAATTATTTTGTGTTGTGAAGGGATTCACATTTGCATACATGGTTTCCTCTGATACCCATATGTTGGACTTGGTGTTGCAGTTTGATGGTGGAGTCTATCACTTAGTTTGACAATAGTCTTGGTCACTTTGTGATGGTTCCATATTGGGTGGTGCTCTCCAAGAACAGGATGGGAGAGTGTGTAGAAGTCTCAGTCACATTACATCTGACTAAATGATTTCCACTTAGATCAGCATTTGCAGGAACTCAGTAATGAGAATGTGAATGAGGCTTTGGAGGTCTGGTCTTGACTTTCTGGCTTAACTCCTTGGCCTCAACCTGTGCACATACGGACATCTTGTGCTACGAAGGTCATGGTACTATCTTGGAATTCAAGTTCTAAGAAGGACTATATGAAGATTAGATGTCAGCTGGCATCAAAGTCACCTGTTAGAGGACTGGCTTATTCCATCTATAAGGCTCATGTTACCTACATGAAGTCCTGTTGTGCTCATACAGGCTTAGAATAGCTTGGCTAAGAGCTTCCCTTCATGTTCTTGGTATTCCTAATTATGATGACTTCATCTCTCTAGTTTTCAGGACTCATCCTGATCCATATGGATTGGACCCTTGTCATACCAAGCTTGTAGCACCTTCTTGGATGTGTTAAGTCATGACATTTACCAGATCAGTAGGCTGTCTGGTAAAGCTGGGCTTTAACATGGATCCTATAGGGGAAAACAATGTCTCCTCCATTCAAAACCCTTGCAAAAAAAGGTACTAGTATTGGCTCCTATTGTCTCATGTGACCAAAAAAGTGTTCAATAATTCTGGACTGATCATTTGTAGTTCTACGATATATAAATCACCCAAAGTGACTGCACTCACCCACAGGAGTCTGTTAGATAATTTCAGTCATTATTATGGTATTTAAGTTGCAGTGTGGCTTATCTCCTACTTTTCCAGTCATACTCAGATGGTGGTGTCAAAAATTAATACCCTTAATGGCGGAGGTGTCACACAGTTCAGCTGTGGGTCCATTGTTTTTTGGTGTATGCATGTCTGCCTTAAGCAAATTTGCTTCAAAATAGGAATGCATCCACAACTACAGGGTAAATGATTGGCTGAAACTCTGCTCCCCCAAGGCAGTGGCCATGGCCATGGCCATTCCTGCCACCATTCACATTTCACTTGCTCCAGTCTGGATAGCCATTTCTGTTTTGCCCACGAATATCACCTATAGTGGTTAGAAAATGGAATTTATTTCAAAATTATGGAATTTCATGCTAATAGTTAATAATTAGCTTACACTGAGGGGCCAGGTGTCTGCTGTTGTCATGCTGTTATATTTCCATCTGAGAAAATACCTTAATTAAATACCTTATTCCTTCAACATATGTTCCTTTGGTGGCACGTGCTTTGGTCTTCTTTAAGTTGGATTACTGTAATACCCTCTTACTGGGGCTGCTGGACCCAAAGTGCATGGTCTGCAGCTGGTGCAGAACTTTGCACCCTGTATACTTACTGGGATAGCTGGTTACCACCATAATATTCTTGTACTGCCAAGCTTGGCCTGGCTACCAGTTCAATCAAGTTTTGTTTATGGGGCTTTGGATATGATGATTTATTGTGTCCTATACAACTTAAGTCCTCTAACCTTAAATAAAATCTCATCTGATATCTGTTCACTCTTGTCCTGCAATCTTCTGTTCTTAAGCTAGTAGTGGTTTAAAGGTCTGCCTGAATTAGTATGATGAATGTGCTTTCCAGGGTCCCTATCGTATACCCACTACTTATTAAAAATCTGCATCACCTGTTTGATCGTTCCACTTCTAAATCTGTAACACGTCCCTCTAATTACTGTGCTCCTTCTTTCCAAGCTCACAAATTATATCCTTGCCTTTTAGCACTGCCCATCTGTTACTTGTCATTCATCTCACCTCTATCTTTTACTCAAAAAAGATTAATATACCCAGTGGCAGAAAGCAAGGATGGTCTTTGTCACTACATATAATTAATATTTGCTGAGAACCTCTTTGGGGAGTATTTAGTACAGGAAATGAGTTTATTTATGTATTTATTTTGTTTGTTGGTTGGTTTTGTTTTAATTGACAGGGTGAAGAATCGGCCCATAATGGTTAACGTCAGTCTTTGTCTAGGAAGTACATTTATGTTTATCATTTATACAATAACCACTCCACAACAAAATCATGGACTGAAAATTTCTTGGAACCATTAAAGGATTTTAGTTCACTCTCTGTACCTGGAAAATTGTTTGGAATTTCAGCTCACTCCACCCTGGTTTCTAGTGATTTCTTTTTTCTTGCACAGCAATAAGACATGGGCATGGCACATATCAGAATATAAATGCTACTATACAAAATGACGTTGAATATGTAAATCAAAAATTATACATGTAGTGCTTTATCTCATGTATGTAATGACTTGGATGCTGGAAGCAGTGAGTTTGAGGGCAGTCTACTGCCCAGTGGAGCGTGCCCTTGCACCCTAATTACAAAACGTTTTATATGTGATGGCAGCACCAGTAATAGTGAAGCAATTGCTCAATAAACACATTCTGAATATCATATTACCATTGCCATGTTTGCCTCTACCTGCTCCTCAGGTACCATAGTGTTTGTGTGTGTGTGTGTGTGTGTGTGTGTGTGTGTGTGTGTGTGTGTGTGTGTGTGTGTGTGTGTGTGTGTGTGTATTCTGCACTGCAGTTTAATTTACGATTCCTACATTTATGAAAGCTAGACTATACTGTGGAACTTCTACTTGTACACCAACTACATATCCGGACTCCACCATTCATTTATTTATTTATTCATTTACATTTGTTTACTGGGGTAGTGCACTTACCTCAATGGACCATTTGCAGGCACAGCCTGGGTGAATAGGTTCACATAAGAAATGAACAAAACATACAGATACAAGGATATGTTAAAAAGAAATATATATACATATTTATAGGTGCAAGAATTTGCTACAACATTTACTTCAAGAAGCAGTTAACAATGTAGAAATATGGATGGAACACCAGAGTTATGCTTAACAGAGCTGTATGGATAAAATATAGCCATAATGTCCAAGATGGCTAATGCTACAGGGTCAGTACCATATCATTATATAGAGAGAGGAATGAAGACAGTAGAAGATACACGTAAGAACAGTTACAAGAAATGATACCATGTGGAGAAGACAGAAAGAAGGTGTGAGAGGCATGCAGAAGGTAGAGGAGAAGAAAGAGAAGAAATGGGAGAGAGTGTATGCAGTTGTAGGATCATAGGAGCTTTCTAGGCTAATGGCCCTGATGCCCTTCCAAGCCTAGCCAAGAGTTTATCTCCAGAAAGAAACCTCAGTCAGTGCCTGATGCCCATGTCAATGTCCCATTGTGCACGAGTATGTCTATGAATTGCACAGGGCTCTGGTATTTGGTTTGTACAATGCACCAGCTCTGTAAATTTGTGGACCGTGTTTATGAACTGTAGCAACCTGGTGGTGTGAACATTAGCTCTAGGTAATTGTCCCTCTAAGTGACACCCTGGCACCATGTGCAAAAATAGGAAATGGGATGTAGATGGAAGGATGGTTTATAAACTGTGACTATTCATTATGGAAAACTTAATTTTCATTTAGTGGTTAATGTGTATAAGGTTTGTATAAATTTGTCATGGAAGCCAGACTGTGAGTATAAGAGTTTTAATGCTGCCTGAAGCGATTCTCATTTGGATTGAGCACAGTAAATGCAGTCACTAAACTGCAACTTGTTTTGGAATCCGTTTAGTAACAGGATGTTAGTGTGAAGGAACTGGAGATCATAGATTTCATTTAAGTGAGCCTCCCCACCAGAATTTTATTTTCTCCTTCACAAAGGCAGTAATTCAACAGAAATGTCTGACTTTTGCCCTGTTACCATCCAAGCTCAACATTCTAAGATCCTACTATGGTACACCTGCAATCAGGTTCTGCAAATCCTCCTTTTTAACATCATTCTCTCTTTTATCCAACATGGATTTTGTCCTCACCACAGTACTTTTACTACCACTATAGCCCTATTATCCTCACTCAGCTCCAGAAAAGATGGGTCTATATTAGATAATTGAACTTTCAAAAGTTCGAGTGTCATATGGTCGACACCATATGATCAAATTTTTAAAAGCTTGAAAATCTAATAAAAAAAAATAAACTACACAAATAACCTACCCGAATGTTTTAAGCAGGGGGGCACCCCACACACACCCCCGCTCTTTAAATATACCAACTCCGAGATCATATTACAGTGCAGAAAAGAGAAATCTTCCCATTCCGTGCTGTACAGAGATCTCTGTTAAAATGTTTGAACTTTCAAAAATTCGATCATATGGCGTCGGCCATATGACAGTCAAACTTTTGAAAGTTTGATCATCCAATATAGACCTGAAAAAGCATGAAAAAAATGTACCCATTCTATTTTCGTAGATCTCACTGAAGTATCTGATACTGTCTCCCATCCAAACTACTACATACACTTTCTCCTTTGGGATTCTCACTCTCAACCCATAACTGGTTTTCTAGCTATGTAAATATTTACACCCAGGCAGTAAAATGGCACTTATCCTTGTCCACTTTCCTGCCTGTAACAGTTGGTGTCCCACAGGGTTCACTCCTCGGACTCCTGTTACTCAGCCTTGTAATATAGTCTCTCTACTGCCACATTTCATGCTACTGTTCAATCCTGAGTCTCCTGTTACTCAGCCTTGTAATATAGTCTCTCTACTGCCACATCTCATGCTACTGTTATCCAATATGGAGATGATGCTATTCTAATCTGATCAGTCTCATCTTTATGCTGACTTCAAACTCTTAATCAATAGGAGAATTGTCTCCCACATTCTTAATTCCTCCTAAATGCAAGTAAAACTAATGCAATGTGCCCCTAAGTGTCAATCATGTAACAAAACCAGCTTAATGGACATTACAGCACAAAACATTAAACTTGAAGTCATCTCCCAAATCAAACTGCTAAAAGCTACCTTAGATGATCTACTAAAATGTGCTACTCATATTCATAATATAATTAAAAAACATCAAAAATTAGAGCTTCTTTACACTGTCTCACTACACAGTCTCAAATAAATCCAACCACAACCTACCATCTACTGTATTTTACGTTTAAAATATTTTTACAAACAAGTCTGTTAAAAGACGTTAGTACAATGCTATAACAAAGTTGCTAAATTTAATATTATGATGCTCAGTTCTACCCACCTCTGCCTAGCACTCAAATAATTAAATTGGGTTGAATTTCCAAACGTCTTTCAAAACTGAAACAAACCCATGATCTGTTCAGCTCTCCCAACAACTGTCCACCTCTTAATGTTATACTACAATACTACTCTGCCTCAAAAAATCTTTACTCCACAGATACAAATCTACTTGTAGTCAAAAATTTCATATATTTCAGTGACTGCATGTATTCCATATAAATATCTAAAAATGGGACTCCCTCCCTCTTGCCGTAAGACAAATAATTTTCAGCATCTTTAAAACACTTTAAAAGACTATGTATATGATGTCTATAGCTGCTCTTGTTTGTGCTCACCTCCAAATCTCTCAAATACCTCTGTTTTTGGGGAATGCACCTTTTTTTCAGGCTTGAATGACCCCTGTACACTATGTAGCTATTCTAGGAGATCTGTCCCTATCTTCAGGCTTGATTTACTCATTCACATAGTTTTCTGAATGTGAAGTCTCATGTGATTTTTGAGGCTCTCTAATACATAGAAAACTGCACTATATGACCAACATACTAGAGACACCAAAATCTTACACAGGATTTTTTCAGAAGCAAAAATAATTTACATTATGACACTGTGGGGTAGAATTCTTCAATACAGTTCATTAAAGATAGCAGAATGTATATGGTCTCTTTGATAACGTGCTTATATTTTCTCATCATTTTTGTCACACACTGTTTTCTAAATGTGTTTCTGCATAGCATCCCACATTCCCACTGAAAGCAGCCAGAGTTATAGGCTATTTGTTATTCAGATTTTATGCTAATTAGATGTATAGATTTTGGCTGGATGTACGTACTTTTCAAGGGCTTTTGTTCCAATTTTCAATGTATGTGAGCTGAGTGGTATAGAGCTATCTCTGTATACTTCCCAGTAATATATGCTACTTCATCACAGCCCTCCCTAATTCCTCATGCTCTTCTGCAATACTGAATAGGGCACTGGTAGCACTTGTGTCCCCCTGACAGAATAATAGGGGTAATGTGGAGGACACATGAAGGTTCAGAGATGAGAATTAAGGGGAGACTATATCTCTCCAACAAGCTGTGTTTGACAGAGGAAGCAGGTAGGGATATCCTTTTTCACCAACTGTTATTTGCTTTACATTTAGAGCGGATGACAAAGAAAATAATGTATTCACATTTCCAAGGATAGAACTGATATGGTAATCAAGAAAAGTAAGCTTTATTTGGATATGATATTATTTTATGTTTGATAAATCCAGAAAAGGGGATTTCAGTGCTGCAGAACATTTTGAGACAGCGTCAAGTCTTTTTGGGATGTAAAATAAATCAAGATTGAACAAATCATAAATAGTAAGCTATAATTACCAATTAATATATAAATGGTAGCTCATGAATTGGTTCAGCAATAATCATAGTAAGCTGGACATGATAAGATGAAGTATTAGGTATATGTATTAAAAAGGATGATGTCCTGGCAGGTACGGATATGTGAGAATTAACTAAACAAAAGATAATACAAAAATGTAGAAACTTAAAGTTTTTGGTTATAGATAAGCACAATAAGATATAGGCAGTGGAAATCTTTTCAACCCTTTAGTCTTATGAGCAGGTCAGGCATACTTCTATCAACCAGAAGAAAAGTTGTGGATAATAATTAATGATGAGTTAAAGGAACTTAGTTTGGGGTGGAGGGCAAGAGTTGAGTAGGATAAAGTAATTGTCTCCATAGAAAGTACAGTTGTGTAAGTAAACTTGCCATAACATCAGGTGTTTAGATGATCACTGCTGCAGGAGCCATATCTATATCATCTATAGCCTGCATAAGATATAACAGCTGGACAGCTTCCAAAGCTTAAGAGTACCTTTCAAATACCAGGACCACTGAGAGTTTGATCTGGTAGATGAGGAGGAATCCTCTGAAAAGGAAGGAGGAACTCCCACTGCCATCTGTACCTCTGATAGATAACTCTCAGGAACCCATTTGTCCGGTATTATCTGTCACAGAACAGAGAAATGTAGAGAAAGATGTTTGCTTAAAGTCATGCCAGGATGGGTAGGGGGATTACAATTTAATGCAGATGTGTTTGGACTGTCTTGGCTTCTGGGAACCCCCACCTTTCTTTTTGTACTCATCCTTTCAATGCTTTTCAAATGTCTGATTGCCAGAAGTTTGCTGGGTCCTACTTATTTTGCTTCTTATTAAAAAGATCCTGAGTCAGGGATAAAACCTGTAACAAATTTTAGAGAGGGAAGTTGCCACTTAAATCAATTTTCTTCTCTCATCACACTTTTTCAGGACCTCAGCAGCAGATTGTCCCAAAATACCTCTATCAAAGAGAGAATACCTGATTTCAGCTTTAATATTGACGAGTACATTGTGAGTATGTAACTATGAAAAACTACTCATAACACATCCTGTAGCTGCTACTTTGGAAGAGGTATCTGCTGAGTCATAAGCACACTTCAAAGAACATTTTGTTACTTAAGAGACAGAAGCAATAAGGGTATTCAGAGAAGATTTTCCCTCAGAAGAAAAACAATGTGACAAAAATGTGGCAAAGATATGCCTCGCATTCTCAAATGAAGCAAGCAAAAACATTACCATGTGAGCTTTGCAATTAAAAATCCTAAAAAATAAGCATGTCAGAGGAATACACTCTTTCAAATTCTATCAAAGACTTTCTGGTCCTTCTCAGAGGGTGTGAGGATAAGCGTTTACAAAATGTTTAGCTGCTAGAAGATTAGCCAAGGTAATCACTGCAGGGTCAGATTTGGGATTAGAAAATAAACATTTTTAAGACTGAGGAAGTTTATACAATTTATCACACTTTTTAGGGGCTGCAGGCTTGTTGATAGCATATTACAGGCGGTAATAAAACATCCTTCAAAGCTGAAGGAGTAGACAGAACAGGAGTCAATTGAAAAAATTCCACTTGTAATAAATCATAATAGTTTTTCAGATAGAGGAATGTCATCATGTTCCCATTGAACAACTTGTTTGTCTGGAGGGTGTGGCTTGGGGATTGGGATTTCCTTAGGTGCAGCATTTCAAGTAGGGCTGGGTTGAACATGGCTTTGTATGTCAAGCAGAGATCACCTCTAAGTAGATGATAAGAGACTGAGAACAGCTGATGTTTCTTGAGTCTGTCCATGTAGGACATGTGTTTAAGGCATGGGATCCTGTGATCCTTTTTGTGAGGTACTTTTGTGGCCTCTACAGCTGTTGTAGGTGTCTGGTCAGGTACATGCCAAATGGGGCATTATATTCAATGACTGGTCTAATGACGGATGAGTAGAGAGGGATGATGGCCTCTTTCTTCCTGGATGGAAAACCTTTGGTTATAAGATGTGCCACGTAGAAGGACTTTCTGACCACAGTGGCAATGTGGTGGTTGAAGGTGAGGTGGCTGTCAACCTGGGTGCCCAGATCTCTTATGGCCCTTTCAGTGTTCAGTGGGTTCCCATCAATGTGGTAATTCGTGGGAACTGAGTTTTTTCCAAAGGGGATGATAACGCATTTTTTGGCATTAAGCTTCAGGCCATGGTTTTGACACTGGTCATTGGTCTCAGAAAGGCCCTTTTGTAGGATGTCGGGATCACTTGGAGAGTTGATAATGATTCCTAGCTTGCAGTCATCAGCAAACTTGGTCAGCCAGAGTCCTTCTGTGTTGGCCTTGACTTCTGAGAAGTAGATGCCAAACAGGAGAAGGCCCAGGACCGAGCCATGTGGGACTCCACTCATGACTGGTCGACAGTCTGACTTGGAATCCACAACTTTCACTCTGTGGGTCCAGTCTGTGAGCCAATTTGCAACCCACCTAGTGATGTATGTATCGATGCCTAGTTTGGTGAGTTTATCAATGATACCTGGGTGGGGAATGGTATCAAATGCCTTGGCCAGACTGAGGTAGGCTGTATGCACCGCCTTATCCTCATCCACAGCCTTGGTGACTGCCTTGAAGAAGTCAACCAGGTTTAGCAGGCAGGATCTCCCCTTGACAAAGCCAAACTTTATGGGGTCAAGAGTTTGGAGATTGCCTATATCTTTGTTAAGCGGGTCTATGATGATGTATCCATAACTTTGCATACCAGACTCATCAGGCTAATGGGGCAATAGTCCCCAGGGTCTGTAGCTGCTCCCCCTTTATGGCTCAGGATGACTGTAGCAGTGCACCATTCATTAAGGACATAGCCTGAGGTATGGCTGTGATTAAACAGGGTACACAGATATGGTGCCAGTTCATTTTGTAGCTCATGTAGAATGCAGCCATGGATATTATCAGGTCCTATGGATGCTGTATTCTTTGATTTGGACAATGCAGCTTTTACCTGTGCTGCAGAAATGGTGGGCACCAGGCTTTCTTCTGGTATTGATATAGGGTCCTTGGGTGGGGAGGGGTAAAGCTGGCACTGAATCTGTTGGCCAATATGTTGGCTATATCTGTCGGCTCAGTATAGGAGGTGCCATTGTGGAATAAATAATTCAGGGCAAATCTGGGTACTGCCTTGGAGGTTTTTGATATAGCCATAGAAGGTGTTGTGGTTGTTTTTGGTGTCAGCTGCAATTCTGCCTTCATAGCTGGCTTTAGAGGATTTGATAAGGGATCTCAGCCTTTTGTTGAGACTGATAAGGGAGGTTTTCCAGTCTTGTGACTTCATTTTTTCTACAACAGTTTCTTCCTTCTGTTGTAGAGTTTGTTAATGGCTGGGGACCAGCAGATTGGCTTCCTTTTTTTGGAGGAGAGTGTCTTAGTTCTATTTGGTATGGCAAGGTCCATGCATTTGTGTACATGCTCTTACAGTGCACTGGTGTATGATTTGACAGTCATGCAGCTATTTTCCATTGGCATGGGTGCCGAGAAGTTAGCCACCTCTGTTTTTAGGAGCCCAAAGTCGGCTTTAGAGAAGTGTTTCAGGGTGGTCACCTTAGCGGGGGTTGTAGTTGAGATGGAGATTTCCAAGTTGATCAGTTTGTGGTAGAAGTTAACCAGGGAGGAACTGACTATAGGTGTGGAGTATCGGTTGGTGATAACCACGTCGAGGAGGTCAGAATGAACTGGTCCAGGGGATTGGAACTGATAAATTACAGAAAGCGTTGGGCCTACATTGGTACTTGAACAGTTTTCCCAGTAGATGGAAGGGTAGTTGAAATCACCCAGTATAAGAGTATTGGGTTGGACCTTGATAGATTCCTGGGTGCTTAGAAACTTGGAGTGAGAGTCTAGGGACATATTTGGGGTTCGATAGCAGGCTATATCTTGTATCGCCGTCTTATGCAGTGTTAGTTGTACCTAAAGTAGCTTGGATGCATTATGCTGGGCTACCAGTCTAGAGGTGTGTGTATCCCTTAAGAATATGGAGACACCACTGCCTTTGGATCTTCCAGCTGTATTCTGGGACCAAAAGATATGGAATGAGTTGTAGCCTGGGAGTACAAGGGTGCTTTCTACCTCTTTAAACCAGGTCTCCATTACAGCACAGATGTCAACATTCTCCATTTTGAGGAGGGCTTTGAGTGAGTGCATCTTGAGATTTAGACTTCTAGCACTGAGCAGCATGACCCTCAGATTGCACTTGTTTGTAGCAGTTACAGTGGAATTTTGGTCTTTGGAACACCACCTGAAAAGGCACTATATGGATGGCAAAAGCCTTAGCCAGTACCCAGAATCCAAGGGGTGACAGACGCAGGCCATCTCTGGCAAAGCGTTGGGGTCTGCTGATCATGTTGTCCCAGGCAGATGGATACTGAATCCCTTTAGAATGACACCAGAAACTTAGCCAATTGTTGAAGTCAATCATTTTCTGCTCGTACTGTGGTATCATTCTGGGTAATGGTAGAATACTGCTCAAGGCCAGGGTCATACCTGCCTGGGCCACATAATCCAACAGTTCTATCACATCTCTTTTCATGTAGTCCAGGGAGGTACATCTCAGGTCATTCACACCAACATGGACAATGACTGAGTCATATTTGTACTTGTTGTGTTGTGACCTGAGTGCAAGTGTTATGTGGCAGATCTTGGCACCTGAAAGACAACTGACTGTCACCTTCTCCTTGATCAGCCTAGTGAGTGGGACATCAGTGTGCCTCGCAATTGAGTCTCCTATGATTAGTACATTGGGCAAAGTGTTTTGCCTTAAGGGCTTAGATTGAGGGGCACACTGTGGTGGTGAGCTCTGTGTTCTGGGGGTTGGTGTTGTGTTGTGGCGATCAAGTGCATTTCTGTCTCGGGAGTCTCTGTTGTTTAGGTAAATTTTTATTGAGTACCTCCACAAAGGTGGGTGTATGGTTTGTGTTTCTATGTGTGGGTTGTGATGGTTGGTATTTTGGAGGGCTGAGTGTTCTATGTAATGAGTTATAGGTGTAGACCTTCTCCTCTTGACCAGCTAGTCTGGTCTTGGTTGGAGCATGCACTGCTTCCAGTTTGGTGATATACATGCATCTCTCACATGTATGAGTGTTGGGAGGTAAGAGGATATGGTTGTCTATGTACATTAGACAGTTGCTACACTGTCTCAGAATGCCCAAGTGCACCAGGTTAGCAGGAGAAAGCACAGGAAATTGCCCTATAATCATACCAGAAGGGGTGGTCATAACTAATAAGTACTGGTGCTGTTACTGCATATGAACAGCTAGTGCTGATAGGACCTAAGTGTACTACAATAAATGCTACAAAAGCCTGTTAAAGTGCTAGCCGGTTAAGCTAATTGAAGTGCAAGAAGTAAAAGAACAAGCACGTTCTAAAGGAAAGGACAGTCCAACTGCTACAAAAGACATATTTAACCCCTGGTCCATGGTGGCTGAAAGGACTATACCAGGGGAAACCAAGAAAGATGATGAGTGAATGAGGAAACAGAAATGTCCAGTGGAGGGTCACACATCTGTGGCTTAGGAAAAGTAGTAGCCTGTGAAAGGGGCAGCGATTGTCTGGAAATGTTCTTCCTTTTGTGGAAAGTAAGGAAGAACCAAGGAACTGATAAGTTGTTCCATGGTAAAGCCAAGAAGGAATCCTGAAGTAAAAACGTAAGTATCAAAAAGAGTATTTTTGCCTTAAAAGCACCATGACAAGTACAACATACAATTGCCCTAGCCTCAGAACACAGTTTATAAAATAATTCTCATAAACAAATGCTAAAATAAACAAAGTTTACACTAAAAGTATTGTATCGTAAGAATCATACTTTTGCAAATGACAGAAAAGATGCACGATGGTCCGAAAAAATAAATACATATATTCCTAGCATAAAACAAACTGTTTTACATAAAAAAAGTGCATTTTTGGCATAAAATTCATTGTGGATGCATTTTTTCCCTTATCTGCCCAGCAAGGGAGAAATGGTAACCAAATGTCAATTCTCAAAATACTGCAAGAAGAGCATTTTTTGGCAGCAGGAATGCTCAAAAGGGTTTGGCATCCACAATACTGGTTTTCTGTATATCTCCTTAATGTTGTTAATGGTCTAACACTTGGAAGGTGTTCATAAGCTTTGGATGCTGGCCAGCTGTTATATCCTAGGATAGCTATAACCTATATAGCTAATACTATTGCAGCAGTGATCAAATGATGAACATCAAGGTGGTTTAGTGATACCTATTTTGAAAGGGTACTTAAGAGCTACACAGTTAAGGGTCATAAACATAACTCAAGCAGAAGGTTATAAATCACAGTAGAAAAGGATAATAATTAAATGGGCGGGGGGGGGTCTGAAAGATAAATAGAGAGTAGCATTTTGGATGCAAATCCTTAAGGAAAATAACAACCATAAAGTGCATTACAGTCATAAAGGATCAGAATGCATTCTACGAGCTAAGCCATAATATGAGATGAGAAAGGAGATTCTACCAATAGGTATATTTGCGATGGTGAAGAATATAACATTATCATGGAAGGGCTGAAATTTACTCGAAGGACTTAATAAAGGGGCCGAGGTACTGGGTTGCATAGCATTAAGCAAAAGTTTGGACTGCAGCTTGGAGGCTGTCTTCCCTATTAGAGATTGTTAACAGAGTGCAATCAAAGAGAAACGGATAAGGGAATATAAAGTGAAAGATCAACTCTGGTGGGCTTTTTAATTTTTGGTTAGAACAAAGCTGCTCAAAGGATAATTAGTAGGACATACAAAATACTGCATGATATCTATAAGACCCAGTGGAGGTTAGAAAAGATTGAGAAATGAGAACGGAATTACAATTTACAAAGAACAATGGGAAAAAAAATATTTGTAAGTCTCGCAAGTATGTAACAAAGTCCACAAGGTTTAGGATTTTTACATACAAGTGTTTGCATTGCATTGTTACACCCTACATAGACTTCAGTGGATTTCTCCTCTGGTAAAGAACAAATGCTTGAGATATATTGAGAAAAGAGAGAGGTAATTGTGGACTCCTCCATACAAATCTTAACTGTATGCATTTTGAAAATTTCTCAAAGTCTTTTAGGTTTCTAATACCATGACAGGAATGGACCCCATTCCTAAGTCAAAGTATGATTGAAGTTCATGAAATTAGTATTGTTTCAGTTTTGATGTCAGCAGTACCCACAATGTGCCCAGTAATGACTCCTTCTGCAGTTCATATGGAGTTACATGGATTGGTAACATATCTAAATATGATTGTAAATTCTTTTTTTATAAGACCTGTTGCTCCTACTACTGTTGGAACTGTCTTAGTATCTTTCTTCCACATTGCTCTCATTTCTGTCTGCAGATCCTGATACTTTATGACTTTTTGTCTCTTTGTAAGCAAGAAACTATAGTCACTGGGTGTAGCAATTTCAGTGATCAATGCCACTCTTGTCTTCTTCTCTTGGACCACTATATCTGGTTTCTAGCATCTCTCTTTTGAGGTGTTGGTAATAGATGATCCCATGTGATGTAGACTTCTTCATTTTCTATGATGCTTTGTGGGTCATGCTTCAAGTGTTTTTCAGCCACTTCAGTACTGTAATGTTTGCACAATCCCCAGTGCAACAATGTCACCACATTATTATGCCTTTCAGTATACATTCCTTCTGCCATTAGTTTGTTGCAACCAGCAACGAGGTATGCAACTGTTTCCAATTCTATTTTACAAAACCTACATTTGTCTGTTTCTCCCACATGTTCAATGGAGTTTATAATCCAACGTGTACGCAGCCGACTATCTTGGGCCTCCAATATTAACCTTTCATCTCTTGGTTTGAATTTGCCTCTCCTTAACCATTCCTGTATTCCTTCCTGATCAGCATGAGGTTCTTCCAGAAGTTTTCTATATTTGCAACTATATTTATGCTTTTTCCACATTTCTTGCCTTCTCATCTGATACATTATTGCCACTTCTGCCACTACTTTTCCTCTCATGTCACACTACTGGCCATAATAATTGATCCTACACATTAACACAGTTTTACTCTTACATATAGTTAAGGATTTTTATATGTAATTAATAGAATGACATTGTCCTATGTTTCAGCTTTATTTTTTACTTTTTTATGTATCAACATTGTTCTAATGCTCTATTACTTATGTATCTATTACAGTGGAACATATGTATGTAATACTGTGGAGCTTTTCTCCCCAGACCTCCACTGAAAATGGGCTTTTCCTAGGCCCAGTGGAATTTCCCGGTCAACAAATTCAATAAATAAGTAAATAAATAAATATTCTTTCGTTTGTTTTTTGGCACATTCAGTTGCTGCCTGATTTTATCTACTTAT
Source organism: Protopterus annectens (assembly GCF_019279795.1). Taxonomy (NCBI): domain Eukaryota; kingdom Metazoa; phylum Chordata; order Ceratodontiformes; family Protopteridae; genus Protopterus; species Protopterus annectens. Next base: position 297,302,052 of record NC_056742.1, read on the forward strand.
GATTTTATTTCCATTCCTGCTTGACACCGATAAGCTTCTTCTAGATTAACCAGAGAAGTCATCTTAGATTTATTCTCCTCGTGTTTCAAAACTTTCACTACATTTGGCCTTGTGAAGTCAACAGATATGTGTGGAGTCCCACAACTGTAGATCTATACATATAATCAATTTCAAGGAGGCTCATCCCTACTTCGGAACGGGGAATATATAATCTTGGTATGCACTGATTTTTATAAATCATTTGGTGAGCATGAAGCATCCTTCTTGTTTTCCTATCTTATCTATCCAACACATTTTGGGGCCAGCCAATCACTCCAAAACTATAAGTTAGGACAGGAAGAGCAAATTGGTTTATAGCGTGGACTTTATTCCTGGATGTCAGTGCTGTTTACAGGATTAATTTAAGTCTTCTGAAGTATATTTTACTAAGTTTTATTCGCATTTGTCCATGTTTTATTGCTGATCCTTCATCAATTCCCAAATATGTGTACACTCCTTCTTATTCAAGTTCTTTTATATCACATTCTTGTCCCAAACTTATGATTTCCTGGCATTGCAGTTTTTCTGCTTTAAAGGTTGCTTTTGCACATTTATCAAGACCAAATTACATTCTTATATCATCTGAAAAAATGTCACAGTTTGCAGTTATTCTTTCAGTTCCTCATCTAATGAGTTATGCAGTTTTAAATCATCAACAAAGAGAAGGTGAAAAGTCTTTACACTTTGTTGTTTTCTATCAACCAGATTATAGCCATGGCCTAAGCTGTTGAGTAAACAGTTTAATGGATTAAGGGCAAGACAGAATAGTAATGGTGACAGACTGTCACCCTGGAATATCCCCCTATGAATTTGTATCCCTGGGATAACAATTTGTCCTTTATCATAGCTTAATTGCAAAGTGGTCTGCCACTGTTTCACGGTCACTGTAATGTAGTCGATCAGTGTAGGGTGTATCTTACACATTTTTAAGCACTGTTTTATCCATGAATGAGGGATACTATCTAATGCTTTTTTGTAGTCAAGCTATGTCATACTTAGGTTCTTCCCCTTTTTACAGTTCTCCACCATGACTTTATTTAACAACAAATGATCCTTTGTTCCATATGACTTTCTTTTATCGCCCTTTTGTTCTACAGCCATAATTGAGTTTTCTTCTAAATGAGTATAAACTCTGTTGGCATCAATTCCCATGTATAGTTTATATGTCGTCAGAAGGCAAGTTATTGGTCTATAATTTTTAGTGTAGCTTGCAGGTTCACTCTTAAGTAGGAGCATTGTTTTTCCTGTTGTTAGCTAGATTGGTGTTTGTTCTGGTTGTGCATATAAATAGTTCTTACTCATGGCTAAATATTCATGCAAAGATGTTAATACTTTTAACCAGAAGTTAGATTCTGTTTCTGGGCCTGGGATTTTCAAATTAAAGGCTTTTCTTAACTTTGTTTCAATCTCTCTAGCTGTTACTTCATCTCATTTAATATCCTGTATCTTTAAACTTCTTATTCTTTCTTTTACTTCTTCTATCTGTTTAGCATCATTGTTATGATCCACAGGATCTTCATAGATACTTCTCCAAAATGTAGCTGTTTCTTCTTTTTTTGGTGGTCTTTCAATTCCTTTTACCTTATTTCCTAGTTCTCTATAAACATTTTTGGGTCATCAACAAATTGCTTATTCTGCACTTTTCCTTTTTATTTATCTTCGTATCTTCTAAGTTTTTCCACCTGTGATGACATTTTTAGTTTGTTATTTACAATAGTGCATGATAGATCCTGGTCCATTGTAATATTGTGCATTGCTTTTATCACATCTATTTTTCTTAGTATTTTTGTTGATATATTCCCTCTTCTATAGTCTTCTAAGAGTGATACTTCTTGTCTTAATTGCTTTAAAATGTTTTCTAGTCGATATTTCCATGATGGTATTCGATTTCTCCCCTTCCTTTTCCTCACTACGCTGTGTTCTTGTGGTAGAACTTTATCAGTTATTAATTTAGCTACACAGTAATATATCCTGTTTACTTGTATTATATTTCACGGATCTCTATGATCAGTCTTAATTACTGTGTTCATTTGTTTTATCAGACTTCTGACTTTTTGGGTTTTATTAACCTTCTGCAGTCTATTTCATTCATTGATCTTGATATATCTGTCCATGTTTATTAAACCAAGCAATTCTTCTCTTAGCTCATTTTCTTCCAAACTGAGGGCACATCTCTTGTCTTCCAATTCCTGAGGGCATTCTATAGAAGGTTCTATAATGTCTTCCTGTGACACAGTCTCATCAATTTCATCCTGTGCCGTCCGTTGCTCTATCACATGGGAACTCACTGGCCTATCACTCCTTAATATTGACTGCATCAGAGTTTCCACAGTTTCTTGTTCCTTCCCTTGCTGTCTAGCTTCAAGTGAATGTTTATAGTGCTTTCCTGTGGAAGGCTCCAAATTATCATCATATGGGATCTGACCATTTGCTTCCTGTTCCACTGCTTTCCCCTTAATTTGGATATCTATTACCAGTGGCAGCTGGTGACTTCAAATTAAAGGGGGGCTGCAGGAGACAGCTGAATGGTTGGGGCCAATGAGAAGGGGTGTGGCCAGCTAGAAAGGGGTGGAGCTATGCTCAAAACCACAACTGGAACTTTAATTAAATACACTGCCCTGGGTGCCAAACCATCATTACGAGAGTCCAATCAAGACAAAATGAAGTGTAGAAGAAAAAATATTTCAATGCATTGGCTACATGACAACTTACTTAATATCTAGATGGAAACACAAAGGTTGTGAGGCATGAAAAAATAAATTACTTTTTAAATACATTACTGGAATGCCAGTCAAAATCAAGTATAAAAAAACCAAGCATCCCTCAACTCAAGCCACTTCTCCTTGCACTGCAGTTCTAATTATAGGTTCATAGGTAGCTACTAGGCTATTGGCCCTAGGGCCTATATAAGCCTAGCTAAAAATGTACCCTGGCTTTCGCCACCCAAGAAAATAATTTTCCTATGCCCCTGTCGAGCAGAGCCACAGAAGTGATCCTTGGGGTGAATTTCCTATTTCCCATCCAATCATCAAGATTTTTCTTGAAGAGTGCTAATGAGTAGCTCTGTTTTACATAGATATGTAGTCTGTTCCAGAGTATGGAAGTCCCTGGAACAGGAATCTATCCCTCCAGCATGTTCTGTTTATTGTGGTAACAAGGTTTAGGTCCCTAGAGCGTGTAGCTCAGAAGGATTGGGATTTTTTTAAGTGGAGCATGTCCAACAGCTCTGGGTTTGACAAAGCTTTGTATGTTAGGCAGAGATCGCCTCTGAGTAGGTAATATGTGACGGATTAAAGTTTCAGTTTTTTGAGACAGTCTGCATAGGGTATCTGTTTGAAGCCAGTAATCCTCTTTGTGAGGTATTTCTGTGGCCTTTCCAGTTGTTGTAGATGTCTTGTGAGGTACATACCAAAAGAGGCGTTGTACTCTATAATGGGTCTAATGAGTGATGAGTAGAGGGGAACAATGACCTCTTTTTTTCTGGATGAGAAACCTTTTGTGATGAGGTGAGCCACATAGAAGGATTTCCTGACCACTGTGGTGATGTGATTATCAAAGGAGAGACTACTGTCCACCTGTGTGCCAAGGTCTCATCACATTTTCAGTGTTAAGTAAACTACCAGCTATGTGGTAGTTCATGGGTACTGAGATTTTACCAAAGGGGATGACAATACACTTTTTGGCATTGAGCTTCAGGCCATGGCTTTGACACCAGGCATCTGTCTCAGTGAGGCCCTTTTGTAGTATGTCGACATTGTTAGGAGTTTCGATTATGGCTCCTAGTTTGCAGTCATCTGCATAATTTATATTCAGCTTTATAAAATTACCAAGTAACATGCTGAAAGTAGCAATCTCTGTGATACCCCCACTTGTAAAAATGTTTCTTATCCAAAAAAGACCTGCTGCCTGACAACAACTATTTACTTGTTTCATTGGGAAGACATGATTAAAGTAAAAAATAAACAGCAAACAAGAAACAAGCTCAAGATAAATTGCTTAAAGGATTACTGCACAAGTTATGGACCACACATGATAGACTGGCATTCTGTTTAGTTTACGGGTAAAGCCTGCAAAGATGACTGCAAGTCTCCAACAAATGAAATTACCTTTATTACAAATACTGTCATATGCATTTCAATACCTAAGGCTTATACATTATCTAGTTATGTAAATATTTTCTGCATGACAACAAGGAAAAGGCTTTCAATGTTGGTAATTCTTTAACAGTATGCTTATTAAAGCTTACTTGCATCTTACAATCTCTGACAAGCTACCTGTTGGTCATTAAACACAGAGCAACAGGGCACTGCGACAGCATGCATTTTCTGAATAATAAGAAGCATAAATCAACAGTATAAAAATATGACAGAAAACCAGAACATTCTGAAAAATCAAGGACAGAGGAAAAGCCACGGTCATACTTGTGGTCTACCTTGGATGGAGGAATACTCTGCTCACTTAAATGCATAACTGCTCCTTGCCTTGCTTGGACACATCCAGAGCCACTACAATGGGGAGTGGGGTGCAACAATTGACAACACTGTCACAATTTGAAATGTCTCTTGCTGATGGTGATGGCTCTAACACTCGTACCTCTCAACCTCAGAGCAAGAAATCTGGATAAAGCCATACACAGAAGTGGGACACAGGCCCAAAAATAAGGACAATTTTTAAACATTACTCTTATAAACTTAGAAAGATAATAGAATAGTAGTAGGTCTTGTAAGTATGAATTTTCTGAAGGGTATGAAATCTGAAACTCAAATGTCTGTCATTATTTTCTAACTTCAGTCTTTAACGATTTGCCACTAATTTGCCAGAAAACCACAATTTTATGAAAAACAGACCAAAAATGTGATGCAAAAATATAAAATTGCCACACAATACAGCTGGGATCCTGTCAAAGAAGGGACTCCTTTTTAATATTAGTACTGTTAACTTGAGCAGCTGACAAAATAAGAGCATCTGCATTCATTTCTGAAATAAAAGCAAACTATAACTCTGATCATTGCAGTTATTTATAATTGTAAACCCTCCATGTTTTCTTTCAAAATTGCCATTTTGCAGAGGGATTATTAGGGGGAGAGCAACATTTGAGCCAAAATTGGAGACAGTTGAGAGGTTTGGATATTCTTAATTCTTTAAAGCGATTTATTTGCACATACCTCTCAACTTCTTAATGCAGGAAATCTGAACAAGGCGAAATATATTGTGGGAACATACAAATAGTACTAAAAACTGCTCTTGTATAAACTTAAGACAGTTGATAGAATAACAGGTCTTGCTTTAGCATGCATTTTTCTGAAGGTTATGATGTCTGAATAGGTTATGATGTCTGTCATTATTTAGTAACTTCATTCCTAAATGATTTGCCAGAAAACCACACATTTTTTGATGTGGTCTTTTAATTCCTTTTACCTTATTATGAGGAACAAACCAAAAATAAGAAGCAAAAATCTATTCATTCTCCAAAAATCTGGACAGTTGAGAGGTATAGTTCAGCCGGGGCTGTCTGAGTTTGCTGCCCTTCCTCCCTCACAAACTCATGGTCGAATGGAGCCTCCCCCCTGCAGCCATTCCAATGTCCCATTCCTTGGTTATTTCGCCCCATTTACTACCAACACTGTAATGTGCATACTGCTTTACTTCTGTGATGATTTGGATTTCATTTGAAAGTTTTATTTTGCATTTTACAGGTTCATAGATTCATAGGTTCATAGATTAGTACTATGCTACCTGCCCTTGCGAGCCATTTTAAGCCTAGCCAATTATCCCTTGTGAGACTCAAACCCTGCACCTTGTGTTTGTAAGGCAAACACCTTAACCATTAGGCCACACTCCCAACTATAGCACAAACCCTAATAGATATCTGCTAAACAAAGCAATACAGTCTCACAATGAAAATAGACTTAGCATTAAAACGTCTCTGATCTTGAAACTCACATTCATTGAAACAGCATTGAAACCCATATTCAAAGAAAATACATTTTGCCAGTGGCAGATAAAGATTAGCTTTAGGCTGTTTTCAAATCATAGGCCCCTTGAACACGAAACATACACATGTTCTTTGATACACCTTCCTGACCTTGTACAATACAGTACAGTTGTTAGACAGCATTTTAAATTTATTATTTTTTCCAGTAAACAACGAAACAAAATACATTCACCAATAATGGCAAAAGTGCCCAATTCAGAACATTTATTCAAACTTCTACAGTCCACCAGTATCAGTAAATATGCACAATCCCTGAAGAAGCAAAAGCCATCTAAATAATTCCACATTAAAGAAATCTGTAACTAATTAAGAGGTTGCTGCTATCAAACAACTTTATATGTCATTGTTTCATCTACAAATAAAGTGCCTGTTGCCATTGAGGAATAAATTGCCTATGTTGCCTTAAAAAAATGATAAGCTAGTAATATCGCAATAGTGAATGGATGGCAAACTGATAACAGGTTCATAGCTACTAGGTATGTTCACCAAAAAGGACTGCAGCATCTACCTCATTTACAAGGCAGTACAGTATCAGCAATGTTATCTACCTACTGTGGGAGTAGAACCCACACCCTTCTGCATCAAAAGCAAGTACAAAACCTGTTGTGCTATTAACAATGCAAGCAGACTCAGCATAAGCAGCACTAAACATTTGTTCCCCTGCAGCTCTCAGCTCCTTGTAAAATCTACTCGACACTCAGCTGTATCTCTGAACGTTGCAGCACAAGAAATCTGGAAAAAGCCTAAATTTATTGGGGGGACATAAGCCCAAAAACCATGGACACATTTTAAACATTGCTTGTATAATGTTGAAAAGTTGCTAGAACAAAATGCTGTGTTATCACCATACATTTCACTGCCAAGTCTTGAACCTAGGGGACCCTGTGCAAAACTGTCAGACCAACATACCACTATGCCAAATCAGCTGTATTGTGCAAGAGAGGAAGACTGAAACTTAAATGGCTACCATTTAGTGAATTCAGTTCTCACCATAGCTCTCAACCTCATAGCAAAAAAAACGTGGACAAAGCCAGTAATGGGGAATACAGCCCCTAAACATATTCAGTTCTCACCATAGCTCTCAACCTTAGCACAAAACACTGGACAAAGCCAATAATGGGGGAATACAGTCCCAAAAATAGGGACAAATTTCAAATATCCATGTTATAAACTTAGAAAATTGCTGGAATAAAAGGTTTTCTGTTACCATGTACTTTCTGAAGAATATGAAGTCTGAAATTCAAATGCCTGTTATTTTTATTTAACATTTGTTAACCAGGAAAGTCTGACTTGGAACAAAAGACAATTTTCAGCAGAGCAGGAACAAACACTTCAGGCATGTCTTTGTAAGATGGGAGGACATGTAGACTCCACACAGAAGGCACCACAGCCAAGAAACAAATCAGTGAACCTGTAGCTGTTAGGCAAAAATGCTACCAGTACACCACTGCACTACTGACTTTGCATGTTAAAACAAATATACAGACATCACAGATTTTATGAGGAACAGAACAAATATGAAGCAAAAATCTGCAAACCTTTTACAAATGGTGGTGGGTAGGGAATTCAGGCCCTTGCCACGTGCACCCAAGATACAGGGTTCAAGCCTTTTTGTAGCCACCAGTATATAGCAACTACACACACACACACACCTTGTCCTGAATAATCCGCAGCACACACATTGTCCTGAATAATCCACAGCACACACCTTATCCTGAAAAATCTGCAGCAGCCCTGGATTCACACACCTTAATCCTGTCACAGCAGCAGAATCAGTGGCTGGTTTCTCCTTAGCCCGCCCGTGCAAATTAATGCTACCGGCTGGTTTCCTGGCTCCATGAGTGTAGGCTGAAGTCTGGTGTCCTTCTGTTCTGTGCTCACTGCACAGACCTCTGGGGTTGCAGGACAGAAATGCCTTTCTCCCCTATCCGGACTGCCTAACACAGTAGTCTGTAGTTCTGTGAGTACCAGGAACTCCAAGCATGCATGCGTGGAGTTCCAGGACTAGCGATTTTTTTTTTTGTATTTCATTTTTTTAATTTTATTTCTTTTCTTCTACAGGTGGGGGGGATGCAGTCCTATAGCACAAGCCGCCCCTGTCTATCAATCTATTCTGTTGTGGTGCTTTCTGAATTAGATTTTCTACACTAAATAATCACTTTGTAGGTACTCCATAACCTCAGTTTATATTTCTTTAACTTTTCCATTACTAATCTCCTTTTCTACTTTTTCTCTTTGTCTTCTTATTTTTTTGTATTGTAAAGCTTTCCATGTCTGGATTCCTTTGTCTGTGTTTCTCTTCAAATATCTTTGGTGCTGCTCTTTTTGTATTGGCTAGTTTTGCTTTTGTTTCTCCCTGCTTTGGGGACTCACTCCATTCAGCTGTGATGTAACCTGTGTTAGACCTTCTACTTCAAATCCTTCACTTTGCAGGCACTCCATAACTTCAACTTCTATTTTTTTTAACTTCTACTTTATTGATCTTCTTTTGTACGTTCCATCTTTTCATGTTATTTTTTTTTTATTGTGAAATGTCCCATATCTAGATGCCTTTGCCTGTATTTCTCTTCAAATATCTTAGAGACTGCTTTCTTTATATTGATTAATTTGGCCATCTCCTTTGCATAAATATTGCAACATAACAAATGTCTCTTTCTTTCCCATGTCCATAATTCTTTTTTATACTTTTCAAATATCTCTTGGTTTTGTTGTTTATTTTGTTTTTCTTCAGATGCTTCTATTTCCAAACAGATCAAGGTTTCTTTATCTATATACTGATTTTCACAAATCTGTTGTATTAATGAACACAAATTTTCATTTGAAGCTTTTGACAGTTTTTCTTGTGGAAGTATTTTTCTTTCCTCGAATTTCTCTTAATTGTTTTGTATATCTTGTGCCTGGAAATTCTGGGCTTTTTGCATAATAATAACAAGGCATAATTTCTTTCTTATCCTCAATTATCCACTTTATCATCTTTATGGCTCTTCTTTGGCTTATCAGTTTTTAGGATTTTTGTGGACTGCTACTTCCTTTTACAACAAGCGGGCCATCCACCCCCTGGGCCTGGCCTCATTGTAGGAATGTTTCCGTATTTTGAAGATTCAACACTGTCATCTTTTCCAGTCCTGGCACCAGTGCATCTGCCAGGATTGGGCACTTTTTATCCTGGGTCTTGTGCTTGTTCTCAGTTACCTCTTTCTTTTCCAACACACCTCCAACATTTGCTATCTCCCTCAAGAAAAAAATCTCTGAAGTCTACTTGGAGTATAAAAATACCTATGCAAACACTTCCAAGAAAAATCCTAAATCTTCTGAACTGTGTTACATACACAGGAGCCATACAGATGCCCTCCTGTTGTTCCTCTGTAAATTGCCTTTCCAGTCTGTCTTCTCAATCTTTTCTAACCTTCTCTGATTGATTCTTATAATTATCATGCAATATTTTATATTGTCCGTGATGCCCACCATTGCTACCAATATGTGATGGGCACTACTATGTGTCATCCCCATGCTGGGTCAGTAATCAAGAAGCCTGAATCCTCTCCACTGCCACTGGAGAGGGATGTGCACTTGGAATACAAATGGATACACAATACAGTATTTCCAGATGCAGACCTCTCTGTCTCAAGTACAGTTTCCCTTAACAGCACACAAGGAGCACACTCAGCCCAGGGTCTGGATGTCTCTATATCTGTCTCCCTGCAGATCCCCAATAAGACTCCCCACTGGTACAGCTGCAGGGTTAGGTCCTCATCTGAGTGTCCAAGCCAAGTCATCCAGCACCCTTTCTGTAAATCCAGTGCTTCGTGTCCCTGCCCAAAGTAGCTGACACATCACAAACACACACACACACACACACACACACACACACACACACACACACACACACACACACACACACACACACACACACACACACACACACACACACACACACACACACACACTATAAGGTAGATACTGCCACCAGGACACTTCACAATCAGCTACTCCAAGGCCATTAACAAAGGATGTCCAATTATACTGTTTAATATTAACACTGATCAAATGGTGGTAGTTCACCAAGACAGCTAGGCCTTTTGGAGTGGCCCAAATAATGTCACAATATAAAAACAAGTATTCTCAAAGGTTAATACTTTCTATAAAGGACAAGCCACAATGAAACGTTTAAATATATGTAATAATAAATAATAAAAGAATAAGAAAATACTAAATATATATCCACAGTAAACCACAGAGTTCAAATAACAGGAATATTTAAAACAACATTGGTGGGTTGACTCATACAAATAAAGAAAAACAATCTCTAAAGTAAGCTTCACTACACTGCTGACTGAATCTAAGAGAATTGACTGTTCCCTAATAACTTACTTGGGCAAGGCAAGATGAAATACATGAGCAGTTTTTTTCTAGTCAGGCTCCCAAACAGAATACTTTATATTTTGAGATTACTCCCTGTAAAATATAATATCCAAGATGACTTGCAGAATGACCTCATATAGTCACCTGACTCTAGGTTCTCACAGTATCTCCTTTTGAAGTTTGAGACAGGACTTTAGTAGACTGCTACAATACACATTTAGAGCTTTTATGGCATTGCCTAGGAGCCAGAGACATTTACAACACTTCACCCCTTCTTTACAAAAGCTAACAGATAATGCCTGCTCCCAGAACTAGCATCTCTGGTCCAACTCAGCACTGTGGGGTGACTTTTAATAATTTAACACCTTTCTTAGTTTTTGACCTACTTCTGTCCATGATATATGCTATATTTATATTTACTTTTATTTTATTTTACATTTGCTGACAGGGAAAGTCAGACTGGATGCATGTCCATTTTCAGTGGAGGCCTGGGGAGAAAAGCTCCACAGTTAAATTTTAAGGAAAATATTTATTTAACATTTGTTGACCGGGAATGTCCGACTATGTTCTACAGAGCCTGTTTTCAGCAGAGGCCCAGGGAGAAATGCTCCATTTGCATGTCTTTGGAATGTGGGAGGAAACCGGAGTACCCGGAGGAAACCCACGCGAACACAGGGAGAACATGCAAACTCCACACAGAAGGCACCCCAGCCGAGAATCGAACCAGAGAACCTCTTGCTGTGAGGTGACAACGTTAACCGCTGCACCACTGTGCCGCCCATAAATATAAGGTGTATACAGAAGCATTCAAATTTACATAGTACAAAACTTAACACTGACTAGTAACATAGAGTTGAAGCTTAAGATTTAACATATTTACATAGACTGAACACATTTTCACAGTTTTAGGTTGAGGCATTACATAATGGTGAACATTGTTAGTAGGGGTTGCATTTTTTGCTTTATGCAGTTGACTTGTCAGCAAGTTAGCCACAGTTGGGATTATAGCAACAAAGAGAGCAAAGATTAGACATAGTAGGGAGTATAGTAGCAGGAGAAGAGACAGATGGGAAATTGGATAACAGCTTAAGTAAGAAAATCATGAGGAATAAGTAGCTTAAGTATAGAGTAAGAGTAGAGGTGTAAAGAGAAACGTGTAGCGGATAGATAACAGAGTGTCCTAGCAGTGATATATGGGTATTAATTAAGGGGTCTGAATTAGAGGTGGAACTGGAAGGAAGCTAGAGAAGTTGCATTGTTTTGATGATGAAGCTGAACTCAGAGGGCAAGAGTAAGGGGAGAGGGTGGGGGGTCAGCCAGGTCGGGAACATGTGCATGTCCATATAAGTGTCACCTTGGTGAGATTTTGTGAAAGCAGGGTCCACCTCGTGAAGGTACTCACCTTGACTTGAGGATGAATTCAATTTCAGCACTACTACTCTCCTTTGTTTGCTGACTTTTCATCTCTCCATTCTGACCCCACATGCATCTATGTTAATGTACAAGTAGTTTTACTTCCTTACTGATCTTCTAATCTCATTTTTCTAACAAACTCTGAATTGCCACTAGAGAGAAAAATGACTTGTAGAAAAAAAGCTTATTGGGCAGCAGCATTTTTAAATAAATAATAACAACATATTTATTTAAAAGCAGTTAAATTTATCTGCAGCCAGTGCTGACAAGGATGGAAACAGTGGTTATCCGCAGTACATCTAAAATAGCAAGAATACATTTTGATTATTCATAAGTCTACATAGAAAATTAATTTTATTTTTTTCCTTTATGTAATAGGACTTTATATTTGACAAACTGTTTTTATTGTTTCAATTACTCTCCTGGGAACACATGCTGGCATGCTGGCAAATATTTTTTGGCTCTTTAACTTAGTTGCAAATAGTTTCATTGTTCTTGTTTAAATATGTGGAAACAGTACCAGGAGTTCTCAAGTTTTGGCTTCTGTAGCATATTCAACAGCCCACTCAGTGCTGTACTAAGAGTGCATGCCGGCATAATACAACAAATAAGTTCCTGCTGACACAATAAAGGTATGCAGGTATCGGCTACTCTGTTTCTCTGTCTCTCTTCTCTCTCTATCTCTCTCTCTTTTACTGTTTCTTTGGTAAGAATCTGGAATATGTCACCTGTTAAGAGTATGCATGTTAATACACCAGTTGCAAAATATCATTAAACATTAAACACATTGTTTCTCTATTAAATGCTATGAAAATGTAATGTTATTTCAGCTTACAAGAGTCACTATTTTGATTAATAACTTTACAACTTTTCTGCAGTAATGCATAACTGGATATATATATATATATATATATATATATATATATATATATATATATATATATATATATATATATATATATGTATGTGTGTGTATCTGAGGTTAAGGTACAGGATTTCTAGCTGGTACACTTGGGTTCAAAACTTGTTTGGGGGACAACTGAGCAGCAACAGAATTTGCATGGAAGAAAGGCCTGGCAATCTACTTTTGTAATATTGCACAAGAAGCCTATGGGGCCTACCCATAGAGTTGATTTTGACTCAAGGGTATCTAACTTACTTATGTGTACAGGGAAACACACTTTGCCATTGCTACTGGTTTCTCAATTATATACTCCTTCACTGTTCAAGTACAGTTAAAGAATATAACTTCTAGGTTTAAAATATGAGACTCTGTTAATTATACCCAAATAATTATTTGCTGGCATATTCTAAGGATCTTACAAAATTAATTTTCTTATTGTTTCATTCTAAAATGCTATAGTCAGGCTATTACCCATGTAAGCAAAATACTGGCTAACAGAAATATGTTTCAGTGCTGACTTGGGCAATGGAACTGCTTTAATAATTTACTATGTCAATGTTATTTGCAGATAATAAAACAAAAGAATGCTACAGCTTCTTTGTAATAAAGCAAGGCAGGAAATGGAGAGTATGAAATTATTATCTAAACACTCCAGTTTATTGCACAACCTTTTATTGTCAAATGAAGTTTTTTCACAATAGTCCTTAACCAGTATGATTCTAAAAGACATTCGCAAGAACAAATGCATTTTAAACTGAAATCACTAGAACAAAAGCATAATATGTGCAGAAACGCAGAACCAGCAGATGGCAGCTTAAACCAGATGCATGAAGTACGATTCGGTGAAACCTTCTGCAAATTTCCAACACTTGTGGAACTCTTCACATGTCTGCAAAAACTATGTATTACATCTAATAAAAAGCGTTGATATACTTAGCAAAAACTTTAGAACTGTATGTACCTATCTAGAAAAGTATATTTTCATCTTAAAATGATTTGTAGTAGGTAATATAGTTGCAACTCTCCTGCATATATGTTTACATCTTAATACCAAACAATCTGTATTATCTACAAGTATTTTCAATATGTTCTTTCTTACTTATCAGTATAAACGTAAAACTTTCATACTGAAACAAACATTTTGTGTAACCTATGCTAAATCTCATTGAAAACGCCACTTTCTAAATCTGCAAAGTCAAACAACATTTATTATCACCACCTGTTTAATATTTAACTAATCTAAACACTTGGAAAATGTTATCTGGAATGCTACTTCGACAAATGCCATTAACTTTGTCTTCATTTGACATTTAAGATATTCTTTCTCACAAGTGCATCTGGACCCTCTGTTTGGAAAGCTTTTCATAAAGTGGTAGAGCAAACAGATGAAGGGTGTTCTTGGTAACATATTGTTTAGCTTCCTATGACACTATCTTTGTATACCTTTTCAAATTATAAAAATAGAGAAAATATATCATACACAGCTGTGTTTTTCTTTAAGAAGGAAACCCACAAAAAAGTATTTCAAATCATGCATTATCGGTGGTAGAAGTCAGTAAAGTAAATACATCTTAGCCAACTAAGTTTGGTTCTAAAAGATTAAAGGTTTGTGATGTAACACACCATTCTCAACAGATTTATGTATAATCAAAGTCTTGAAAAAGTCTGGGCCAGTTTTAGAAAATTACCTACAAAGCAAATGTCAATACATGCTCTCTTGCTAACTAAGCAGCCATGTTTTCTATCACATTAGTCATGGTATTTTACTGACAAATTGGCATTTTAAAGCTTTGTAAAATGTCAGCCAGTCTCTCTTAGAATTCTATAATAGAATCCTATCCAAGTGAAAAAGATTTATTTTAAGAAATTTATCCTTGTACTTTATTCCAGTTTAAAGTTTAATTAAATGTGTACTCTAATCTATATCTGAGCAGGGTGCTTCAAAATTCATCACTTTCCTTTTAAAGTATTAAATTGTTCACACTATTACATATCCAAAATCTCATCTAGTACTTTCTATAAATTCTACCTACATGTATATTTGTCTATGTTTTGAATTTATAATAAACTGGCACACAGTTAAGTCACAAACTTGAGGACATGAAAAATGGAATATTGTCATACAGTCTCAATGTTTTCCAAAAATATATTCATTTAGTCATTCTCTTATAGTTCTGCTCAGGTATACAAGGAAATAAAAGCCAATCGTGGCAAGCAATGTGTTTGAGACATAACTAATTTCGAATGGGATGCCAGTCTATTTCTAGAAGCATATAGATTCAGTAGCTGTACAAACAATCATTAAATTATGTTTAATATTTGTTGCGCAAACACAAAGTGATTTAGAGGATTACATTCTCAACTACCAACACAATCAACTGCCAGCTCATTGTTGTGATACGTAAGGAAGCCAGACATAGTGCCAATCCCCACACTGACAAAGGGAGGATGTTTTGACTCCATAAAGGAGGTACCCAGATAGGGAAAAAAAAGCACCATGAGGCAGAAGCCAGTGCCCTGTGCCAGTTACACAGACTAGCTCCCCACCCCCTCAACTCTTCAGCTGAAGAACACAAACAAAAAACAAAAAAAACAAAACAAAACAAAACAAAAGGACTTCTGCAAAACTTACAGGTAGCTTCCTGCAGACAGTACTATACTACCCAATCAGCACTTCCCCAGCTTTTAAACTGAAGAGTAAAAAAGAAAGTCCATTTGTTCTACTGTTTTACTGGCACACCAACCAGGTAGCTAAGATGTATGATACATAACCCCCAACCCTATCATTCAGGTCACGTTTCTTTGCCTTGCCCCTCCTTCCTCATGATTCATTTACAAAATTATTCTAAACTGTAGGAAGCAGTTGTTACAGATTATGCCCTGCCTGCATGGTGCTCTATTGAGGTCAAGGTGTAGTTTAAAAAAAAAACTTTTCTCTTTTAAACTGTAGCAAACTATTTGCTACAAATGTAGCAAGCAGTTGCTCCAATTTATACCCTGAACAGAGCACTACAGTGCTCTGGTTTTAGTTAAAAAAATACTTTTTTTGCTTTTACACTGTAGCAAACTGTTTGCTGCAATGTCTCAAGCAGTTACTACAGTTTAGGCCACACATGGAGCACTACATTGCTCAGGTTTGACCGCAAATGCAATACCATTGTTTAAAAGCCAGTATTGCACTAGACAGAGATTAGAATGATGGGTGGCCGACTACTCTTGCCCTGCCCTTGCAACACAACTGATTTTAAGACTACTATGCAAGCAATATTGAAAAATATTAAATTATAATTTAATCATTTTAAATTATAAGTGAAAAAAATACCTTACAAACAATGTTATAATAGATCATTACATCTATTAAGGAGGAAAAGTACTAAGGAATTACACAGGCTACAGACTTGACATTTGTTATGCAGCAATTTTTGTGACAATAAATAAAAGCTCAGTAGGTACCATATTCACATTTGGTGCAAAAGGCTGTGATTCTATTCCCACCAAGTAAAGGGATTATTTTTCCAATACTGGCACTTAAGGGGGGGGGGGGCACTCCTGAATGTGCTGCTGTTCAGAAGAGACATTAAACTAAAGCCCTATCTGCCTGAGCTGGTGGCCAATCTAGTGGATGCAAAAGATCCCACAGCATTTATCCAAAATGGTAGGGTAAATTTCCTGTCATCAGTATGAATATTACCTTGGTTCTATTAATCTATTAGGACTAATCCATTCAATAAAAGTGTAAATAAAATATGTCTAGGCGTATGACAGATGAACATAATAGGGGAGTAGAACATAAATAAAAAAATGGAAAGGTACTTGGAAATAGTTATAGTACATGGTTGAAAGGTACACCATTTATATTTGAAAGCATGAAGGAAAGTGGGGATATAAGTAAAAAAAAAGAATTGTTTTCATGTTCTGGTATATGTAGACTGTGTGAATCTCAATAGCATAGCTAATGTACACAGAGAGGGGCAACTGCTTCGGGCACAATGTATTAGGGTCATGATTAGCCATCCATCATTCCAATCCCTCTTTAGTGCAATACTGGCTTTTAAAAGCTGGTATTGCATTTACAGTCAAACCTGAGCACTGTAGAGCTTTGTATGTGGTCTAAACTGTAGTCACAGCTTCCTACTTCATAAAAGCAAAAAAAAAATGTTACTAAAACCTGCATGCTGTAGAGCTCAGTATAGCAGCAAGTAATTTGCTACAGTTTAACAGAGAAAATATTTTTAAACTAAAACCTGTACATGGTAGCCCACTGTGCAGACACGGTATAATGTTTAGAAATTGTTTGCTACAGTTTAAAATAATTTTTTTTTTTGACTGAAGTGTGAGGGACCAAATGGTATTTGAATGGCTAAAGCAGGAGGTGGAGAAGGGGAGGACCTGATTGGTGTGCCAGTAAAACAATATAAGGAAACGATTTTTTTTTCAGTTCACTTGAAAAGCTGGGGGGGGGGCTGCTGGAAACATTTATTTTACATTTGTTGACCGGGCTAGTCTAGCTGGATACATGTCAATTTTCAGTAGAGGCCCAGGGAGATAAGCTCCAACAGTCATTACAAGTTTAAATAGAGAAAAGTTAATACAAGATTAAAATTTATAAACAGAGCTAGTTAATACACAAATATGATAGGAGCAAAAACAAAAAGTATAATCATACGATGTTTTAAAATAAAAATAAAAATACAAAAAAAGTTTGTTTTTTTTTGTTATTTTGGATTACAAAAGTCATTTAGTGTATATGTGATAGCATATATCTGCATAGATGCTATGTAGAGGGAGAGCTATCAGGATATAAGGAGAAGAGAAAGAATGAATCATGTAAGAAGAAAGGAGAGAGAGGAAGAAGGAAAGTTAATCTGGGTTGGTGCAGGAACAAAGCCAGTGTTTATTAAGATGCATTTTCAGTTGCTTTTTAAAAAGTGGTAGAGAGGATAAAGATGAGATATCAGAGGGGAGTTTGTTCCACATTTTTCCAACAGAGTTGGAAAAGAGGGAGTCACCTGCAGAGTTCAGAACGTCCTGCAAGCTTTGTAGTAGCCATTTTCCTTTTTTACTCTTGACTTGAAGAGCTGAGCAAGAGGAGCACTAGGTTGTGGTACTGGCACAGTCTGCTGGTTGGGCCAACTGCTGTTCTATTCAAGCTGCTTATTTATTTTATTTATTTATAAATAAATAATATATTTATACACATGCTACACATTAGTAAGACAGAAGATGTTCAGCAGGAAGAGCAACTGTACATGGTTTGTGCATGTAAAATGTGAGTCCATGACTTTTTAAATGTGATCATTGAAAGTAACGATTGCAGTAGATGAACTGTGACCTCATGAAAAGCATGTTCATGATTGTTAAACAGAAAATGTATATGACTGTGTATATGTGCATGTACATATGTAGATTTGACTGAATGAATTTTATATATTAGTGCATCTCTCACTAACACATTACATTAAGTGCATCAATAAAGGCCAATGAAAACAACAGTACTGTATCTTCTAGATTATATTACACATTTCTGGTATGGTACCTATCTGGATTATAAAACTTTCAAAGCTAATATAGCAAGTGCACTCTTCAGACATCAAACAGTGCCAACTATTTTTTTTTTTTATTGCCTTTAATTTTTCTGTTCTGAAAACTAATCTACTTCTTTATGGAATGGCCTTGCCATATTTTTCGATAATTCCACTACTGCCTGTCAAAAACTGTCATAAGAACGTACTTGAAGTTTGGACTGTTCAAGGACTGCATTAAGTAGTAGTTAATAGAACCTCATACACTCTTCTGTTAAATCTGTTGATGGATCTAAGAACCTCATTACATCCTTTTGTTAATTGTGGTGATGTGTCTAAGAACCCCATATGACCTTCTTTTAAATGTGGTGATGTATCTAAGAACATCATACTCCCTTCTGTTAAATGTGGTGATGTATGTAAGAACCTCATACGTCCTTCTGTTAAATGTGGTGATGTATCTAAGAATCTCATATTCCCTTCTGTTAAATGTGGTGACATATCAAAGAACCTCATGTATCCTTCTGTTAAATGTGGTGATGTATCTAAGAATCTCATACGTCACTCTGATTAATGTGGTCATGTGTCTTAGAACATCATACGTCCTGCTGTTAATTGTGGTGATGCATCTAAGAACCCCATATGTCCTTCTGTTAAATGTGGTGAAGTATCTATAAACCTCATATGTCCTTCTGTTAAATGTGGTGATGTATCTAAGAACCTCACACCTCCTTCTGTTAAATGTGGTGATGCATCTAAGAATATCATACATCCTTCTGTTAAATGTGGTGATGAATCTAAGAACCTCATACGTTCTTTTGTTAAATCTGGTGATGCATCTAAGGACCTCATACGTCCTTCTTTTAAATGTGGTGATGTATCTAAGAACCTCATATATCCTTCTGTTAAATATGGTGATGTATGTAAGAACCTCATATGTCCTTCTGTTAAATGTGGCGATGTATCTACAAACCTCTCATACGTCCTTCTATTAAATATGGTAATGTATCTAAGAACCTCATATGTTCTTCTATTAAATGTGGTGAAGTGTCTAAGAACCTTCTACATCCTATTAAATATGGTGATGTATCTAAGAACCTCAAATGTCCTTCTATTAAATGTGGTGATGTATCTAAGTACCTCATACATCCTTCTGTTAAATGTGATGATGTATCTATGATCCTCATGCATCCTTCTAATAAATCCCTTTCATCTTTCTGTTTAAAAACTAATGTTTGCTTGGGTTTTGGGCTTGTATTACCTCAGCAAGATCCTGCCTGGGTGTTCTGCAGAGTTCTACAGCAGCAGAGAGAAAAAAGGTAGACAGACGCACTATTCCGAACAGTTTTATTAACTTTGAAACTTATTTGAACTGTTTTTTTGAGTTCTGATATTGTCTGCACTTTAACTGATCATTTTTAAGTGTTTTTCAACTGTTGAACTGTAGAGGGCTACACGGTCAAGTGTGATAGCCATTTTTCTGGTTTAAAAGTGTTTGTTTTACTGTTTCTGTTTTAATTTTTGAAAAAACAAAAACAAAACAAATAAATTCCTATCTCTCTACTTGCTTCCTGCCTTTCTATAACCAGTAGAGTCTGGTTTTCAGATTTTGATGAATTCTGTGCTGTTTTGTAGTTTCTGTGTTACCCAGACCTTACTAAGATAGAAGGAAGCTTCTCTGTTCATTAGTGAGAGTGGTGAGGTTTGAGCAGCCTATCTGTCGCTGGAGGGATGGTTTCAACTCAGAATCTGTAGTTTTATTGACCATTTTGGGCTATTTCTATCCCTTTCATCTATCTGTTTAAAAACCCATGTTTTCTCAGTTTTGCGCATTGGGCAGTGCCATTTAACTAGGGTTAAACTATTCCTGGTTGGACACAGGAACAGATTCCCACACACATATGGCAATGTGCACAGCCTAAAAAAAACAAACGGGCCAGCACTGAATTCCACACAAACCTTTAATGTAAAAATTGTTTAGTGGGCATAAATACGCATTAATGCATATACAAAGCTCATAGCACCCAGACGGTGACAAAGCATACCGGTTTCAGCATAAAGCCTTCATCAATGCTACTTAACAATTAGTATCGCAATTAATGTATATATAGAACAACCCATTAATGCACTGGAGGACTTGGTCATTATCAATATGGGCAACCGATGTTCCACCCCAGAGGTCAACTACTTGCTTGTCAAATCCGACCACAAGCTAATCGCCCTAGACATTTAGGAAACCACTGTAAAAAACTTCTCCAAAGCCAACTTCATGCCTCTTAAGACAGAAGTGGCAAGCTTCATGACACCCATACAGATGGAAAGTGGAGGTATGACTGCTGAATCCTATACAAATGCACTGTATAAGAACATAAATTAATATGTAGCATTTAATCGACCAACCAAGAAAAAAATGAAGCAAATAAACACCAAAATTAACAGAATCCACTAGGAAAAGTCACACCAACTGAATAAAAATCACTTCTTCTTTATTATACAAAACACAGATGATTTATAGCTTTCATCCACATAATGTGGACTTCATCAGAATACACTAAATTCATTAAAAAACATTCAAATACTAGTTTTTTTGGTGCCAAGCATACTAATTAGTGAGACCATTGCTCAATTTAAAGTGACCACACACTTAAACAGTACAAACATATAATAAAATTCATATACTTGTAAAATAACATAAAATCTAAAGAATATTAAATTCAAATTCTAAATTCCATGTGTGTATATACTAATACAGTACTAACTACCCCTAACCATGCAGGAAAAAAATTCAACTGTAATCATTTAATAAACTCACTTTATGTACCTCCTTATGGACTTTATAATACCTATAAAAATACATACAAATGTAAAATACATAATAATTAAATAAATACATAATAAAAAATTACAAAAACAATCTATATCTGCAGTCGTAACCAATGCCACAACAGCAGTAAAAGATACTGTAAGGCAAAGCTCGAGTCCAAGAGCTAATGCCAGTATTAAATTAAATATGGGGCAGGGTAGTACTCAACTGAATAATTTCTTCTCAAACAAAATTGAGTTTAATATGGAGGGTGAAGTACCAAGCACTACGGGCAATATAAACAAAGCACCCAATGGAACTTTGAAAGATATAATTTATTCTGTTAGTAAAAAATCGATTGTGATTAATGGTATAAAGTTGGACAATACATATTTAAATCAATGTCTTACATTAAATGTTATACCGATGGTTTTAAGTTTTTTAAGGTGCCTATGGGTATTGTTTTAACTGACCAAGTACGTAATGAATTTAATCAGTTATTTAATCAATTTAGTTTTCATTATATGAAGTTGTTAATTAAGAAGTATGACCGTAGCTTGGGCCTTGTAGAAAGCTGTTTGCTACAGCATTGCAATCAAATGTTCTTTTCTCTTTAAGTTTGAAAGTTTTGTCCTACCTTTTCTTGAGTGATACACTCATTTTTGGGTCAGCTACTATAATTTATAAAAACAGTCTGTGACTGGCTACATCATCACCATCAATATTTAGTGTTCCAGTTTACATTAAGCACACGTATAAATGAAATGAGTACAAAGAATTATAATGCAACTAGTAATAATAATGTCCCACCCAAAAACATATTGCACCCTTTAAACTTTTAAGTTTAATACAGTTCAACCATGGCAGTGCATGCATCTTTTTAAGATGCAAAGGAAAGGGGGATTTGCATTGGTTTCCCAAACAATAGTGATCGACACTCATTTGGTTGATCATCAGTGTGTGATGTGATAGTCGGACTTTTCCATAGGCTATCACTTTGATGGTATACCAAGAATTCCTCCCTTCCCCATAATATTGTCACCATGGTTTGGTATAGTATCAGGGGTATGAGGGTGGAGCCTGCACATCAGAGTGTAGAGGGGGTTCATCTCATCCCCGCAAAAATGCTTTTTTTTTTCTTTTTGTTCATGTTGCTGTTTGTATTCACAAAGTTTCACTCATTTATGATTGCTCTTCAGTGAGACAATCACAAATGAGTCTGTTGCCAGGGAGCTGAAGAAAGTATCCTAACACACCCACACCCATACACACCAGGTATTTTAAATACATGATACTCAAAGTATTATATACTGTAGGATATAGTAGTATCAGATCTATGTATATATAGTGATGCCGTTGCAGTTACCATACTATGTGTAAGTTTTATAGAACCTCTTCGACTTACAGTCTAGTTTTACCTTTTCACAGTTCACAATTGGTAAATCTACAACCATAAAAGCATTCTCTCATAGTTTTTGTTAATTCTAACCCACTTAAAACATGGGGGACACAAAGTGGTGTTGCAGAAGAGTTGCACCTCTATGCTTGAGACGTACAGCAGGATGGCACTGACAAAATCTGTAGGAACAGTACACAAAATGTTCGGGCTGTATACTAAGGGTACACAGTTGCATAACTTGTATATCTTACACTGCTATAGTACGTATGTGTACACAGCTTTTTGTGAGCAGACTGCTCAGTGTTCTGTGTATGGCATGGCTGTACACATTGTGAAATGGGGATGCTAGCTCAGGTTCTCAGGAATGAACAATACTATCCAGAAAGTTATTAAGCTGAATTTTGCTCATTTTCAATTCTGGCACAGCAGTGGTCATCTGAATCTCATTTATCCTTCATAATCTGTGAATGAACTACAGTGCCATGTTTTTCTAGACATCCTTATACAGCATATGGAGGAATGGTTATGGTGCTACCATGCAACATCAATACGTGTCATTTTATATGAGCCCCTGAATGAAAGTGTTCAGTGATTTGTGTGTGTGTGTGTGTGTGTGTGTGTGTGTGTGTGTGTGTGTGTGTGTGTGTGTGTGTGTGTAGTAAGATGCTGTGCTACAACAGTGATAGATCTATGCATCATATTAAGGAAAATATGTATAGATCTATGGAAAGGGTGCATATCTGTGCAATTATTCGTACAGGTGTGTGATATATGAATATATTGCACTGTAGGCTTAGAAAATGAGCATACCTTTCAACTGTACCTCATTATGAAGAACATTCCTCATTCTGACATAATAATTCCATATTTCATGCTGTTCCTCACTGAAAGGGTCTGTCACATAATCATTATTATTAATTTTTCCAATATGCATGATAAATATTACAGAATCATGTTAATGAATCAAAACAGTCACAATAAAGAAACAGTTACTAACCATGCTGTGAGTCTCCTAGTGGAAGTTAAGTGTCCTGAAAGAGTCCAAGCGAATGTAAGTAGATAAAAGCACTAAACCAATTTTGCAATAAAGTCTTTTTGTTAAAACATATTTTACTCAAAAGCCTTTCCTGATTTTTCCTGTGGTTCTGACATAGCAACAGTTGTTTTTTGAGTTGAAGTTAAGTTTCTTGTGTTTTTTTTTTCTCATTTGTTCGACATTATAAGAATCATTGCCAAATACTTTGGAAATGGAATGCTGATAATTATGGGAATGAGTCAGACAATGAATGTAAGTGACAAGACCACAAGTCATGATCTGAGCTGCCTAATACTACAATACAAGATACTGCAAGTATATTGCAAATTGATGGCGCATACTGTATTTATCCATTTTTTTATTTATATCTTACTAATTAAGTTTAAAGAAAGTTTTCTAATTGACTTCAAAGGCTACATTAACTGGCTACACTGCCAGGGCAACATGGTGTCTTGGTGATTAAGATCTCTACCTCTCAAATCTAGGGTTCAATCCTGATCCTATGTCCTTGTCTGTTGGGAGTGTGCATGCACTTCCATGGCTTTTTGGGTACTCACTACCTCCCACCTTCCAATAGCATTCTGGTTGATTGACAACTATATAGTGTCTGTATTAATATATATACATATATGTGTGTGTGTGTGTGTGTGTGTGTGTGTGTGTGTGTGTGTGTGTGTGTGTGCACGCGCGAGTGTATTGAAACATGTATAGAAACAAAGAAAACCTAGACAAAGTGATCACAAATGCAAACAAAAGTGTTCATTTTGTGATTACCAAAACCAGTAAGCAATTTACTTTTGCATGGAGTGTACCCCCACCTGATAGTGGGGGCTCTCTTTCTTCATTCCCAGAACTTTAACTCCAGAGTCTTAGCAAAATGAAGAATGGGGAAAAGTACTGAATCATCCTACAGTCAACCTCCTGAATTGCAACATAATTAGATTTTCTTCACCACTGACAAAATTAATTACAGTTTCAGCATTTGCCCTTTTCCTTGTGGTGGCCCAGGTGATGGTTGAAAAGGATCCATGATGAAAAATTAATTAATGAAAAATGAAATTGCAGAGTTTATACTGATATGCTGTTACATGATGTGCACAGGTTTTTTATGTATAAAGTGTCTCATGTGAATACAGCTATGAGTTTTATACAAAAATACATACTCTTGTTTGGCCTGAAATCACAAATGAAATCACAACAACACTGGTGATGTTATTCAGAAATACTGCAATGTGTAGTTACATGGAGGAAGGGGGCACTTAGCTAAACTGTACTAGAAGAGGAATAGTGTATTGGTTTTATGCATATGAGTGCCATCATGCTAATGAGACTTACAGTGTTTGCAAATGACAACATCTCACATTGCAGACAGATTTAGGGACATGTAAATCCAGCATTTAAGCTGTGATGTTTGAAGGCCAAGATCTCTCAATGTACAATAGCTTTACTCAAGCTAATATATTATGAATAGCAGCAGCCTTATCTGTAAAGCAAGTGCTGGCAACTAGTCTCAGAGTCCATGATCCTGATATTGTACATCAATGCACACCATACTGCAGACATGTCCACTAGCTATTACCATATCATCACCTCTATGACCAAGACACTGATGGCAGTTACTCTGTTGACAGAAACAGCATACAGAGTTAGTAGATGTGTGTTACTCACATATGGAAACTAGGGGGATGTGTGGAGAGAATATCCTTGTGGACATAACAGTTTGTGTAATAATTAATGATTCTTGCTACAGGGACCTTTCAGCATCCAGCAGAAGGCATGTGAGGAATTTCACAGACATCATCCTCCTGGATCCTATACCAGATTCTTGATATGATGCTACAGCATGAAAATGAACATGGATAGCAGGGGAGAGACACAACACTAAGTGGGAACTAGGGGCCACTGATTCCACTGACAGTCAAGGATCCACCTGGACATATGGCACCAGTTATATCAGCTGGAAGGGCTTTATCTCCATCAACTGCAAGGTGTTGTACAAATACAACATATATCGTATACAGTACGTCTATATGCCACCTACATAGT
Source organism: Protopterus annectens (assembly GCF_019279795.1). Taxonomy (NCBI): domain Eukaryota; kingdom Metazoa; phylum Chordata; order Ceratodontiformes; family Protopteridae; genus Protopterus; species Protopterus annectens. The sequence goes on from NC_056742.1 coordinate 297,327,571, forward strand.
TCTTGTGATTCCCACATCTGGATCATGCTTAACCAACTACTAGCAATTCATTCAGGGTGAATTCCCCCAGGGTCATCTAACTGGTAGGTGCATACATTGCCAGATGCATAGGCAAGAAGACACAGTTCCCATTTAAGTAGACAACAGGCCACTTATAATGTGTGCCCACTGTTGTTCATTGAGGGTTTTGGTGGATATGTCTCAGAACTGTAGATGATGACCCCCATCTAAAATCAAATGACATGCAAGAAAGGCCGTACCACAGCACTCATTACCATACATGGAACACTGCCAAATGTATTCAGACTCTTCTAGTGGTGCTTCCACTGCTTGGATACAGCTGATGGTGTACTGCATTGTACACTTCAGACCTGCAGTCAGTTATTCATGGTCTGTACCATCTTACACACTTTTGTGTGCAGATGCAACTCCAGAACACTGCAGTAATGCCTGACAATCCTGCCACAGAATAGGAAGAGGAGCTGGGTCTTGAACTAGCAGCAGTGCTCCCTGAAATGTAGAGGCTGTTGCAAGATCTTGTGGTACTGACAAAGAGGTACTGTTAAATCCACAGCTATGGCCCATGATAAAGGCAACACAAAATAAAAATGATGCATGCACTTATTACACCCAAGGCATGCATTACAGTACAGTGATAAGCTATACTGTGCATCGGACATTAACTTGTACACACTTACCAGAGGGTGTGAAGGCACAGCCATCATAATTTTTACAGGTGGAGACAGGCACAGTGACAGCTGACAGTAATGATATCATATAGATAAGTGTAATGGGAGATAGCCAATCAAACATATTGCAGGTTAGGAAGAGTCAGGAATTACATCCACCATTACATGGTGGAGTTGCCACGTGTTAAGTCTTGGACTGGTCAACAGTGTCCTCCTGCAGTTTTAACGGAGGATGTGTTCTGTTTGAAGGGTCATGCAGCACTTTGGAAGCATGCGCAAGAACCCTGGTGTAGTACCACATGTTGTAACTCAAAAACAAAAGTAGAATTCCAGTACTGGCAGTAACAAAATCCAACAACCAAAACCAATCAGCAAGCCAAACCAACCACAACTCTTCAAAATACATGGCTGAGCACTTTCGTCTATTTACACAGACATCATCAGAACCGTGAATGAAACTCTCTCACTTCCTTTTAAAGTTTTCAAACTTCCTTCTAAAATGATTGAAACCAACCTCCCCTCCCAAGAAGCAACCAATCAAAATGTAATTTCATGTCATCATTGATTTACTGGAGAAGTGCCCGCCTTGAAGACTTATTTTAAACTTATAGCTAAGAAAAAGCTGGGAAAAAAATAGCAGAAAATTAGCAAATAATTATTAGTTTGACATTGAGAAAATAAACTGAACTAAAATAAAATAAAATATGATGACCCACATAAAACCAAAAGCAGCAAATCACAATATACTTGCTCATTTTCTCAGTTCACTAATGATTGAAATGCTATCATTGAGACCCAGTGAATTGGCTGCGTCCAGTGTAAGTTGCCAAAACATTTCCTGGTGTAAAAGTTTGTTTTGCCAATCCCCAACATAAGGCACTACCTGAATCTGTTCACGTACTAAAAAAACAAATTTGTTGAACCCTGGGCATATAGTGGAATACCTTGACAGTATACTCTTATTATATTGTTGCTGTATGCTGTAAGTGTGTTGGTTTATTCATTTATTCAAAGTATTTTTGGTCTTGCCTATGTAAAAAGAGGAACATGAAGTACATGTGGTCAGATAAACCACTCTTTGTGTTGCACAGTATGTACCACCAGTATACCAACAATTTTGTTCAATAAAGGGCCTTGACAAGAGGTGCATGGGCACTGGTAACAATGTCCACATTAAAACAAACAAAAACACAAATTCACGGACTGCACCAAGCTGTTTTAACGAAGAGCTAAAAGGCTCCAAAGTACTAAGCGCTTTCACCATCAACTGATGGCTTCTTCAGAGTAAAAGGAGCTCATAATCACATTGTTTAAATACAAAATTCCACATGCACATTGACCAATCAACTTCCTTGATTAATTACAATCCCAATAAACATACTATTGTATCTTTCAAATAAACCATAAAACATGCATGCTAAACTTGCTTAAAAGCATGTATTAAAACATCTGTGCACTCACTTTGAACACACTCATTGTACACATATTAGTACTGAAACCTTTATTTAAATTATTACTGGCTTTTTCCCAATAAAACAAAGCAAAATGACTTTAAACAACCATAGCCCTTTGCTTCAAAATGGGCTTAATAGAAATATGGTCGTTGAGTCCAGGGTAAGTTGTTATCACCTGCCATTTAAATTCTAAAGACTCAACTCTGATGTTTTCATCACCCCCTCTTTCACTTGTCATCACCCTATCAATTACAAAAAATATAAACTTTTTAAAGTTAACACAATTCTTGGAATGTGAATACAACGCATTATGATTATCCTTAATAGCCCTCTGGTGTTCTGCTATCCTTTCCCTTAATCTATGTGTAGTTTTCACTACGTAAAATCCTGCACATGTCGTGCAAGTTGCAAAGTAAACCACTTTTTTAGTGTTTCAACTACATTTACCCGGTTTTGGAATTGCCTTGTTGTACCCCCTTACTGTCACATAGGGTCCATCATTGCTGTATCGACAGTACCTGCATGACCCACATTTATATATTTGTGAACTTGTAAAGCTACTTTGTGGCTTTTCTAATACGTTCTTTATATTTGAGCCTCTTGAAAAAATTACTTTTTGTGTTTGACCTAATTCTTTTTGCATATCCATATTAAATGCCAGATTCCAAGATTTCCCAATAATCTTGATAATATTACATGTCTGTAAGTTGTATTTCAAGACAAGGGCTCTTGAATCAAACGTTTTAGAATAAGAACGTTCTGTTCTTTCCTTTACATCTATAGTCCCTCTGCTTTCTACCAAAATGGGTTTAAATGATGTCAACCTCCTTTTTATCACCTCTTTTTTAACTGTAATCAACAATTTCAATGGATACCCTCTATCCAAAAACATTCCTATTAATTTATACATCTCCCTTTGCTATATCTCATAATTGTTCACAAGGCATGACAATCGAACCATCTGCCCTTTAATCACACTTTTACGTTGATGTAATGGATGACAACTTGAGAAGTGTAAAAGAGAATTGCTATATGTCTCCTTCCTATGTATGTTACTTTCTAAACCTCCACTTGTCTTAGTGAGTTTAATATCCAAGAAATCAATTGTTTCATTATCCCACTTGTGTGTAAAAGAAAAAAATGGGATGGTAGAATTAAGATATTCAACAAAATTCCTAGCTTCATCCTCATCGCCCTTCCAAAGAACAAGTATGTCATCTAAAAATTTATTATATAATACAAAAAAGGGGTAGGGAACAAAAATGTTTCTTCCCAATGTAGAAGTACCAAATTTGCAAAAATGGGGTCACATTTGGCCCCCATTGCCACCCCTGATATTTGATGGTAAATTTCTCCCACAAATATCATATAGTTATTTTTAAGCACTAGTTCCATAAAATTAACTACATTGTTCAACTCTACAGTAGTCAAATATTTACTTCTCAAGAGGCTCTCTCTAAAATACTCCAACCCTTCTTCTTGGGGTATTGGTGAAAACAAATTGACCACATCTATAGTAAGGAATGACCAACTCAAGTCATCCTTATGAATACTACTAAGTCACTGTAAACAATGCCATGAATCCTTCAATATGTGCCCAAATTTATTCAAAAAACCTTATGTATTCCTATCAACATAAGCTGCCAAGGGCTCAGTTTTAGACCCCTTGCTGCTACTATTGGTCTGAAAGGGGGGTCATTGATATTTTTATGGATTTTGGGAATGCCAAACACCACAGGTGTAATCGGGTGCTCAACTACCAAAAATCCATATTCTTTTTCTTATATCCCCCCTTCCAACAATATATCCATTAGGAATGTATCGATTTTTTGATATGCTATATTCATCTCACAGCTAGAGGCTCTCTGGTAAGTGCTATCATCATTTAAGATAATTTCCATTTTGGCTATATAATCAAAGTGGGTCATAATGACCACCCCACCCCCTTTATTGGGTTTCATAATTCTAACTTCTTTATTTGTGATCAATTCATTCAATGCTAACCTCTCCTGCTCTGTGAGGTTATCTTGTTCCTTAATTTTGTTCTTCTCCAGATATGTTCATATGTTATTAACAGATAACTTCTCAAACAATGCCACTTCCTTATCAACAGGTAGAATAAATGTGCTTTTCCTAATTAATGAAGCAGGAACAAAATCTCTCTGAACATTTTGCCTTTTAAAATACAAGGCTAAATTTAACTGCCTAGTATATATTTTCAAACTAGTAAACAAGTCCACAATATTATGACAAAACGTAGGTACATATGTAAACCCCTTTGCTAACAGGTCATGATGCATTTCTTTTACTTCCAAAGCGCTGAAATTATAAATAGTGAAGCCAGATTTTGTATTCACTTCACATCTAAATTCAGCTGCATCATTATTATAACAAAATACGCCCTTTAAAAGGCTGTTGTCAACACTTTCAACACCACATGCAAGTTCAACAACATCAGTATTACATTCCAGAGTATTAAAAGATGTATCAATATGATTGTTAATGTCAATTGCTTCATTATTATGGCAAAAGTCCAGTCCTTGAATTATCTCCGCCTCTGGTTGTTGTTGCTGTACCACCGCCCTCTCGTGTTGCAACGACTGTTTCCTTGTTAAAAATTGTAATGGGAACCATTGGACTGGTTCCCTGAACCACCCCCATTTTGTTTCTCAGGCGTTCAGATCTCCTTGGGCCTGGAGATACTTCTAAAAAACCAAGATGTTCATCATTGCATTCCCCAGAATCATGTTCATCATTACAATCACATACATTATCCAAGTTGTTATACTTCTGCCCATTATTTGAGCCATACTTATTGACAGCCCTGTTGTTGTTAATGCCAAAATTGTATGCCATATTGTTCTTATAGTCCGACAGGTCTCTTGATAACTTTTTGATTTTTGTTTTAACATTCTTGTCCACAAACTTTTCAATGTTATTGAGCACAACATTGTATTGTTTAACATACTGAAAGAACAATAAATCACAAGTAATACTTTCATTTAAAGTTACTATTTCTTTTTCAAGTAGTTCTAACTTACTCTTATTGTTTTGAAAAAGGATCCAAGTCCTAAACAATAGGTCTTGCATGGACCACCTCAAAGATTTATTACTGTACTCAGTATCCTATAGAGTGCTTAGAGGTGACATGTCTGGCATACAAAGCCTCTTCCAACATAATACAGATGGACCTATTGAACATCAGCAAGTCAAATGACATCAGAAATACTCAGTCCAGGTATGTAAACTGAATGTTGTGGAGAGATGGATATATATCACAGAGGCTACCACTGCTCCGGAACAGACTATCCATAAGAATAAGGCAAAGCTAATCCATCCATATTCAAATGCAACTTGGATCTAAGGATGGGTAATAGAAAATGCACTCCAGGATTTCCCCTCATGCACTAACGGATAGAGGCAGTTCCTAAATGCTGCATCCGTTACATGGCCCCCTCAAATTATCTATGGTATGATCACAGTTCTCACTAGAGCTATCCCCATAGCTGATAATTGTATATTAGCCAAGACCAATCAGAAAATGTTAATTCAAGCACAAAAAGGGAATTGGCTAAGCTTAAGATGTCCTCCAAGTGAACCTATGTTGTGGTAGCATATAGTTATAAAAAAATTACCGTTTTTAGTTCACTAAGTGCACCTGTCACCCTCCGCCCCCCCCCCCCCCCCGCCCCCAGTCTTTAACAGCTTTCGGTGCCTATGGGTGAAATGGAGGATAATTGATGTTAGAGTAGATTTTGGGAATGCCAGAAATCTTTAGAATGATGTGATAATCCACCTTCAAAAATTGTATAGGCCCTGTGAAATCATATCATCCAACAAAAACTCATCTAGAGCCATCTTAACTGTCCTATAGGCAATATTAATCTCTTTTATTGAAACAGCTCTATACACCTCATCATACTGTAAGAGATTAGTCATGTGTTCAGAATAGTCTACCCAAACCATAATGACCAGGCCCCCTCCTTGTCCAGTTTCATACACCTGATGTTCTTATTCTGTGTAAAGTGTTTGAGAATTTTTCTATTTTGTTTGGATAAATTATAAAAATCTTTGTGTGTCTTGCTGTCCAATAATTCACAAATTTCTTTTTCGCACATTTTCTCAGAAACATTCAAAACCAGATGTAATGGGAGATTAGCAACACTTTTCCTTCTGAATTTACCTGAAAAGTTGTTGCCAGAGTGACTTGCTTCCCCAAACAATATTTGAAAATTAAGGTTATGGGTAAAAATCTTTAAGATCAAGGATGGTATCCTCGACATTAGCTCTTGCTGAAGGAATAAAATTGTATTCCATCAAAAATAAATTATGGTTCTTGGGACCAATGAACACTTCTGTAAAATTATAGATATTAAGATTAAAAAAAGAGGTAATGCTTACAGTACCTTTGTATCACCATCTCGAATTCCAAAGTTTGTCGGTTCCTGTTGTTCTTCCACTTCTTCCCTTTGTTTTAGAGACTGATCCCCAGATTCTGTGTTTTGGCCCACTTGTTTGTTGGCCAACCTCTATGACCTTCTCAAGGGAGTTACCTTTAAAGGGACTTCTTTCTCATGCTCACCAGTAGCATGGATCATAGTACCCATTGTAAAAATATTCTTCGGTGGATTCCCAGGGTGGGTGAGGTACACAGTTCATTTCCAATAATCTTGGTCGTCTCTTACCAGTTTCCTACCTTTTCTGTACTTAACTTGTATTAATTTGCTGTCAACGGACTGAAAAATGTTATTAAAATCAGACTTTCATTTATAAAAGTCCGCTGTAAACAATTCAACCATTTTAGTGATCTCTTGTTTATGTCTAAACATCCATCTTTCATTTTCCTTAATAAGGAGCTTACTAAGTTTAAGTCCAGTATGATCAAAAAATTCTAGAAGTTCCAGGTGGAATGGTTAATTAATCTCCCCAGCCTGTGGAGAATTGCAGATATGAAGTCCCTTAGGAACATCTTGTTTGCTCACACTATCACCAAGAAAATAATTGTCAAGTTGCAGAGATTTGTATTTAAAAAGCCATTTATCAAGAGCAAATATTTGTTCTTGTAGTGAAAGATAGCTTCCATCTGCAGCCTGAATGTATTCTCTTCTCTGGTTATTGTAAGAAAAAGTATCCAGCCATTTATGTTCATTACCAGTGAAAGTGCAGTTAGAGATGTTTAAGCCAGTAGAATCACTACAATTGTTAACAGTCTTACCACTCGTACAGGCAGGAACAACTTCACTGTGATGTGAATTAACTTCCACTTGAGGGTCATTTGTTCCACAGTTGAATGGTCTAATGATGTCTGTGTAAATAGACAAAAGCACTCATCCTTGATTTCACTTGATCAAACTCCTATTTTGAGGACCTGTAGTTGGTTTAGCTTGCTGGTTGTTTTTGGTCCATGTTGTAAGTCGGTAGAAGAACACTGTCTGTGCCCTCAAAGCCAGTCATTGCTAGGTGTGGCACTCTGTCAGCTAACAGAGAATAGGGATGGGGTGGAATTGAGGTAACCAGTACAGGAAATATAGTAAGACATAGCCAGGGAAAGTTGGAGTCTGCGAAGTATTATTAGGATGACCATGAAACTGATCATGTCCAGGCATGGTAGATGCCAGCAATTCAGTCTATGGAACAGAGCATCCCATCTGTGTAAAGCCAGCTTGTGACTGCATCCAGACTCATGCACAGTCATGGCTAGTGGGTCTATATTAGAAAATCAACTTTTTAAAATGTCAAATGTTCTAATAACGACCCCTTTTCAGAGAACGCTGACAATACTGAACATGCAGAACAGCAAATTTTTCCCAGGGAAAATATTTGCTGTTCCGACACACATACACACAACACAAGCACAACAAACAAAACAGCAATCCACACACATACACCCAAAATCCTACATCTAACCCTACACTAAACTGTACATACACCACTAGCTATCCACTTACCTTAACCCAAACCCTAACCCTAAGGTCCGTCACTATCGCACACTCTCCTCACCTATGCCCTAACCCTAACTCACCTACCCTGTGCCCTAACCCTCACGTCCACACAATCGCACACTTACCTGATCCTGACCCGTAACTTTCCATCACAGTGCTGAAAATAGTGAAGCAACAGGAACGGCTAACCAAATTCCTTCCCTAGGAAGTAATTTGGTGTTCTGCAGCTTTGCTATTTTCAGCGTTCGATGAATAGGGGTCGATATTAGGACATTCGAAGTTGTGAAACTTCGATGTTCTAATATAGAATCCATGGCTAGTATATCCTACAGAGGCACAATAGAAGACTGATTCTACTGCTGCCTCATGGATGCACCAGTGGATTCCATGTTGGCTACCAATGATGCGAGGATGAGTGCTTTCTCCAAATCCCTAAGTACCATGCCAGTCTACATGTTCTGCAAGTCACTCAGCAGTCTGTGAAGCCGTTGCCCTCATGCAATTCATGCAGTATGTTCACATTTGTACCACAGCATGTATCACAGCTATTGTACACATTCGGAGATTGATAAAAGTGTGGTATCTGGAGACCTGAAGTCATGGCAGTGCTTGCCCAACATATCTCACCCCATGACAGATGCAGTACTGTTGATGGATTCCATCTGGTGTGATGACTCCTGAGTAACCTGGATGGACTTCACACTGACAGGGCATCCACTGCTAAATACAGATGATGGCAGAAATTTGACCAGCCCATCTACCACCATCAACTTTTATGTGGCAGATTTTTATGACCTCCGGTTTTAGCATTGTTGAAGGTGCCACTTTATCATCTGACTGTGCCATGTGCATGTTTCCATCATCATCAGCCAAAGGTGACTGGTTGACATCAGGCACTGTAATCCTGTTGTACTGAAGCCTGCACATCCAGACCCTATGAAAGCATCAAAATAACACATTTGTGGCAAATTGTTCCATAAACCTATCTCACCCAACACATGGCACACATAGTAATACATGCTAATTACATAAATATCACATGGACACATATATACCTTCAGATACAAAATATTGCACCTGCAGCCCCAAAATATCATAGAGAACAGATATACATAGGTGCCATGTTAAACAGCTTCTTCTCACATGCAAGTCACTGTACAAAGTACAATTCTGTATGTAACTTACTATAATGATAGCTGTTTGAATAGATCACTGTTTTAGTAGTCTTAACATTTGGGAATTCACTGCAAATGTCTTGTCCATTAGATCAGCATACTAAAACTCATCAGCTTTCCCCAGGAGGCTATATCTACATTAGCCATGAGCCACTATGGCAGTGTTAGAGATATGTGTGTCTGTGGCAGTTTTTAGAGTTTCTTGCCCTGATAATAAGTTAGACAGGTGACAAACTTCCTAACAGTACTGCAGCTAGGGTAGGGTAAAGAGGGGGGGAGGGGCAGTCAATCTTGGCAAAATGTGTTTTTTTTCACACATAGAAAGCCTGCTTTCATATAAAATATTTTAGAATGAGTATGGGTTTATAGAAGTGTGCCAGACTAAATGGACCTTTATTTTTTTGCCCTCACTTAAAGCATGTTACAGGCATGGGGTAGGTGATAGGACCTAAGACCTGGTGTTTCTCTATTGTTGCGGATCATCAGATCCAAGAGACCCTTTTTCTTTTTTGCTCTCACATAAACAGAAGAAGAGGGGCATGAGGCAGGAGTTTAGGACCTGGCAGTTCTCTACTGTTGAGGAACAACAGACTGAAGGGTCTTTTTTGCTCTCCGACTGAGAGTGTGAGGGTGCTAGATCAAGGAGCAGCACTGGGCATAACAAGAGACAGCTACACTTCTACTTCCTAAAATAGTGTAGGAACAGTGTAGGAACCTGGACATACTAATACTGAAAGCAGGGGGAATTTTAAGAATAACAATGTTTTAGGGAAGGGGAAGGAAAGAAGGTAGGAACTATCCCACCCCAGTGAAAAGGTAAAATTTGAAGGGAGAACCCTAAGAGGGGTTGGATGCAGGGAGGTTATTGGCAACACAACAGTGATCTAGTAGAATATCTACTGTTATGGTAAGTTACCTACAAAAATTGTACTGTTTTTGTTCATTAAATGACTGTTTCAGTATACTTAGCATCAGGGATAACTCCTGAGTTCAGTCAGATTAGGTTAAGGAAGGTTGTATTTCCACTGAATTTTGGATGCCATGAATGCCTTAGCAAATCCAGTCTTTATACATAGTGAAGGTGTGGACTGGGGAAGAAGTGATTGCTTCAAGAATGGTTTTATAGTGTTTCTCTTGCATAAAAGCCCTTGAAGTAGTTACTGCTCTGGTAGAGTGGGCTTTAAATATCCCTGGAAGCTGTTTGCATGATTTATATAACATAAAAGAATTGCATTACAGATCCATCCAGAAATTGTTTAGAAACTGATAAACCCATTTCCTTAGCTGTAAAAGTCACATACAATTAGTAAGATTTCTTCAGTTCTTTTCAATTTTCTAAGTAAAGCTTGAGCTGCCTATGAGTATCTGTGGAACTAAGAATTCTGTCTAATTTGTCATGAGTGTTTTGGGAAGAAATTAGGAAGCTGGATACACTGATAAAGAGTAACTTCAGAAACTACTTCACTTCAGGCCTTCACTCTCCACCAAAACTCAACTTTTTAGACAGGTAAAACTTAAGTTACTTATTTCACATCTAACTCCTCTAGTGCACACTGCAGTGTTTAGGATAAACCATTTTTTTATCTTACCTTTAAGCATCTATTGCAAGACCACCAGTTACTGGAGAGCCCACATTCTACCTCTCAGTAGTCATCTTGGGATTAGTGCTTCTGTTTTCTCCTGGTGGGAGAAGGAGTGGAGTTACATTATTTCCTGGAGACTGCTGATCACCAGAAAGCATAATAACTGCTTTATAGATGACAGCTTGGAATCTGTACTTATATTCTGATCCTGGTGAGAGTAGGAGCAAAGTGCATTGATTCCTGACTATTTCTGGTTGGAGAGTGAGTGTCTGTGCTTAATGTACCTGATTGGTCTGGTTGCTATTCGAGGCATCTACCAGAAAAAGGCTACAAGCCTGCAAACCCTTGCATCATCTGGGACAAGACTGTGGATCACCAAACAGGCTGTAGCCTGCTCTTCTTGGGATTAGTGCTAGCACTTTGCTTCTGGTGAGAGAAGACGCAAAGGAGTATTTTATCCTGACAGAGTCAAGCTGTGCTGAGACCAGCATTAGTAGTATCCAGGCAGTAGCCATTCATGCGACTCCCCTATTTTCATAATTCTTGACAAGCTAATTCTTTGTTTTCAGTAAGTACTGCTTGATCTGTTTATAACTTCACAATATCTGCCTAAATACTTCATCCTTAAATTTTCAGGGTCAACTTATTAGTTTCCCCTCAAGTGTTTGGCAGTGCTCTGTACAGACTCAGACACCTTGAGTGACATTTTTCCTGTAAAAGGAATGTATAAGAAAACATCTACAGTACTTAGTGATAATGACCATCCCTCCTGGCATGTCTACAGGTCAGTTCCCTGCACTTTCTTCTATTAACCTGGTGAACTTGGGCATTCTGCAGCAGTGTAGCAACTGTCTCATGTACACAGACAAGCCTCTCCTCTTACCTCCTAACACTCACACATGTGAGAGATGCACTTGTATATCTAAATTGGAAGGCATGCACTCTCAAGCCAAGACTGGAATAGCTGGTCAGGAGGAGAAGTTCAACACCTGCTCCACACCACATGCAACACATAGCCCTCCAAAACAACCACCATCACACCTCTCACATAAAAACACAAACCACATACCCACCTTCGCAGAGGGTCTCAATAGAAATCTACCCAAACAGCAGAGAGCTCCAAGGCAGAAATGCACTTGACCACCACAACACAGCACAAACCACAAGACACATAGCACACCTACACAGTATGCCACTCAACCTAAGCCCCTAATGCAAAACAGCTTTCCCAATACACTAATCATAGGTGACTCAATAGTGAGGTACACTGATGTCCCACTCACTAAGCTGAATAAGGAGAAGGTAACAGTCAGCTCTCTATCAGGTGCCAGAATCCAACGCATAACACACATGCTCAGGTCACTCCACAACAAGTACAAGTATGACTCTGTCACTGTCCATGCGGGTGTGAATGACCTGAGACACACCTCCCTGGACAACATGAAAAGAGATGGAGGAGCTTGCGGATTTTGTGGCCCAGGCAGGTATGACCCTAGCCCTGAGCAATATCTTACCGTTTCCCAGAATTATACCACAGTACAAGCAGAAAATGATTGACTTAAACAATTGGCTAAGTTTCTGGTGACATTCTAAGGGGATCCAATATCTATCTGCTTGGGATGACATGACTGACAGACCTCGATTCTTGGCCAGAGATGGCCTGCATCTGTCACCCCTGGGTTTCCAGATACTGGCTAAGCCTCATGTCACTCCTATAGTGCCTTTTTTAGGCGATGTTCCAAAGACCAAATTACCACCATAACAGCTATAAATAAATGCAGTCTGAGGGTCATGCTGCTCAATGCTAGAAGTCTAAATCTCAAGATGCACTTGCTCGAAGCACTCCTCAAAATGGAGAACATTGACATTTGTGCTGCAATGGAGACCTGGTTTAAAGCAGCAGAAAGCACCCCTGCACTACCAGGCTATAACTCATTCTACACCTTTCGGCTCCAGAACATGGACTGAAGCTCCAAAGGCAGTGGTGTCTCCATATTCATAAAGTATATGCACACCTCCAGACTAGTAGCCCAGCATAACGCATCTGAGATACTTCAGGTAAAACTAACATTGGATAAGATGGCGATTCAAGTCGTAGCCTGCTATAGGTCCCCAACCATGTCACAAGACTCTCATTCCACATTCCTAAGCACCCTGGAAACTATTAAGGTCCAACCCAACACCCTCATACTAGGTGACTTCAACTACCCCTCCATCAACTGGGAAAACTACTCATGCCCCAATACACTGGTCCAATGCTTCCCAGAATTCATCAGTTCTAATGCCCTGGACCAGCTCATTCATACCCCCACTACAGGAAGCAACATTCTGGACCTGGTTATTACTAACATGGGCAACCATTGCTCTACACCAATAGTCAATTCCTCCCTGGTTAAATTCAACCACAAACTAATCACCATGGAACTCCACATCTCATCCAAACCCCCCGCAAAGGTAGCCACCATGAAAAACTTCTCCAAAGCTGACATTTGGTTCCTAAAAACAGAGGTGGCTAACTTCATGGCACCCATGTCAATGAAAACTAGATGCCTGACTGCCGAATCATACACCAATACACTGTACGAACACGTACATAAATGCAAGGAACTAGCCGTACCCAACAGAACCAAGATGCTCTCCTCCAAAAAACGGAAGCCAATCTGGTGGTCTCCTGCCATTAATAAACTCTACAACAGAAGGAAGAAATTGTTGCTGAAAAAGGTGAAGTCCCAAGACTTGAAAAACACCCTTATTAGCCTCAACAAAAAGTTGAGATCCCTCATCAAAACCTCTAAAGCCAGCTATGAAGGCAGAATTATGGCAGACACTAAAAATAACCAAAAGCCTTCTATAGTTATGTCAAGAATCTCCATGGCAATAACCAGATTTACTATGAGTTACTGCACAATGGTACCTCCTATACTGAGGCAACAGATATTGCCAACATACTAGCCAACAGATTCAGTAACAACTTTACCCCTCTCTACCCCCTAAAAGACCAATCACAATACTGAAGGAATGCCAGGCACCCAGCATTACTGCAGCACAGGTAAAAGCATCATTGTCCAAGGCCAAGAATACAGGTTCCTGGGACCTGACAATATCCCTGGATGTGTTCTACATGAACTACAAAGTGAAGTGTCACCACATCTGTGTGCCCTGTTCAATCACAGCCTCACCTCAGGCTTTGTCCCTACCAAATGGCACACTGCTACACTCATCCCTTTCCATAAAGGGAGGAGAGACTACAGACCCTGGGAATTATCACCCCATTAGCCTGACAAGTCTGATATGTAAGGCTATGGAGTGCATCATCATGGACCTAATTAACAAGGATATAGGGAATCTCCAAACTCTAGATCACACGCAATTTGGTTTTGTGAAAAGTAGATCATGCCTGCTCTCAACCTGGTTGACTTCTTTGAATTATTGATAAACTCACCAAACTAGGAATCAATCCCTATATCACTAGGTGGGTTGCAAATTGGTGCACTAATAGAATCCACAGTGTGAAAGTAGCGGACTCCAAGTCAGAGTGCTGACCAGTCACAAGTGCAGTCCCACAGGGATCAGTCCTGGGTCCTCTCCTGTTTGGCATCTGCTTCCCGCCAACACGGAGGGACTCTGGCTGACCAAGTTCACAGATGACTGCAAGCTGGGAGCCATTATTAACACCCCAAGTAATGTAGACATCCAACAGAAAGGCCTCACTGAAACCAATGACTGGTGTCAAAACCATGGCCTTAAGCTTAATGCCAAAAAATGTGTCATCATCTCCTTTGGGGAAAAACTTAGTTCCCACTAATTAACACATCAATGGGAGCCCACTGAACACTGAAGGCATTATAAGAGATCAGGGACATAGGTTGACAGCAACCTCTACTTCAACCACCACATTGCCACTGTGGTAAGAAAGTCTTTCTATTTGGTAAATCTCATTACCAAGGGTTTTGCATCCAGGAAGAAAGAGATCATCTCTCTCTACTCTTCCCTCATTAGGCCCATCATCGAGTATAATGTACCATTTGGCATGTACCTCTCTAGACACATGCAACAGCTGGAAAGGCCATAAACATACATCACAAAGAGGATCCTAGGCCTTAAACGCATGTCCTACATGGACAGACTCAAAAAACTCCAGCTATTCTCTGTTCTCATATCATCTGCTAAGAGGCGATCTCTGCTTGACTTACAAAGCCATGTCTGATCCAGCTCTGTTAGAAATGCTACATCTAAAGAAATCCCAATCCCTACACATCACACACTCCAGAGACCTCAACTGCCTTACCACAATCAACAGAATATGCTGGAGAGACAGGTTCATAACCCAGAGACTGCCTATGCTCTGGAATTGACTTCCCATACATGTCAAGCAGAGCACCTCACTGCCCTCTTCAAGAGAAATCTTGATGAGTGGATGGGAAATAGAAAGTTCACCCTGGGGATCACTTTAGTGGCTCTACTTGATAGAAGCACTGGGAACTAGCGTTGGGTGGCACAGTGCCAGGGCACTTCTGCGGGCTAGGCTTGTAAGGGCTCCTGGGCCATTAGCCTAGTACACACCTATGAACCTATGAACCTAAATAAAATAATTTTCCCTTTAAGTGTGGAGACACTTCTATCACTGCTAGCAGTAGAAGGTTTGAAATAAATGAAGGAATAAGATGCACCTGCTCTTAAGAAACCTTAGTAATGACTGAAGGACTGGTTTGCAGTTAACAGGTTCATAGGTATATACTAGGCTAATGACGACAAGGGACCTTATAAGCCTAGCTGTGCAAGCCAAATATGACCCACACATTTGATTTACATAGGAGGTGATTTACTTACTGCCTTTGTCCATCAGAGACATAAGCCCAAACCAGGGGTGAATTTCCTAGTACCCAGCCATTGGTCCAAGTTGCACTTAAATAGGAATATGAAGGAATGGATGGGAAATCGCAAATTCCTTTGACTTGTCACATGTGACCCTTATGGACAGGGACAGTTTGTAGATGCTCTAAGTCACAGCCATTTACCAACACTGGTTTAGCCCATGGACATTGATAACTGGGAAATTCAGAGCATGAATGGCTAGGTTGAGAAAGATTCCGGGACTGTTAGTCTTGTAACCTCCTATGAATCTGCTTCATATGGATGGAGAGCCTGTTCCAAAAAATGGGAATTCTCTGAGAAAGATATCTGTTTCTCCATCATGCCTTATTTATTTTGCAAGTAAAATTTAAGCCTTTCAATCTAGCAGTTTTGATGCTATATGTTTTGCAGATATGCAGAAGGTTCATCAAAACAGGGTCCAGGGGCAAAGATCACCTTTCACAAGTCTGTATGACACTGAGTAAACAGATAGCACATTGAGGTGATCAGTAAAAGGACATTGTGTTTAATCACCATTTTCTTTTTGTAAGAAACATTTGTGGACATTTTAGTAGATGCATGTGTTTGGTCAGGTATATACTGAAAGGGACATTATACTCTATGATGGGTCTTATGAGGGTCAAGTACAGTGGTATGATGCCCTTTCTGGACCTAGATGCCATGCCCTTGCTTATAAGTTGAGCAACATAGAAGGGTTTTCTTACTACCATGGACACGTTGGTTGAAGGCTAGGTTACTATCTACATGAGTTCCCAGATCCCTGACTTGTGAATCATTTTTAGGGGTGTATTACTGATGGCATAGTTACCTGGGGTGGTGGATTTCCCAAGAGGTACTATAATGTACTTCTTGGTATTAAGTTTTAAGCTATGGCTTTGGCACCAAGAATTTGTTTGTATTAGACCCTCCTGAAGAGTGTTCTAATCTTGGGTGGATTTGATGACTGCTCCCAGTTTGCAATTATCTGTAAACTCCATTAGCCAGAGGCCTTTGACATTTCCACTCATGACTGGCCTCTTTGTGGAATTGGCCTCACCAGTTCTAACCTCCTAGGTCCTATCAGTGAGCCAGCTAGCTATCCAGAGTGTTATAAAGGGGTTTATACCTCGACTAGTTCTGTAAGCTTGAAATGCTTTTATGAATGAAACTTATAATCTCTTCTCATTATGCTTATCACCCTGGCCAACAATACTGGGAGACGGGGTGGGTTGGCTGGGGTGGGGAAGATGAGAGGGAAGAGAAGCTGGAGAATCACAGACAGGGGTGAGCTCTATCTTTGTTGGGACCCCAAAGTCCAGATTGCTTAGTCTTAGAGTTACCTTCCCATTTTCCCTTAAACTCACTTTTACCTGTTTTTTATGTTTAGGTTTAGATTGTTTTCCAAAGAAAGGGCCTGGTTCTTTGGGCAATTTATGCCATATGTAGGTACCAGAGAAAGAAAGAGTTGTTTTACTCCTGACAATACTTTACCTGTCTCTTCTATTTTCTTAATGATCTCAGCCACGGGTGCCCCCAAACAGAAAATCTTTATCGAGATGACTATTCTGAAGGTGGATCCTTAGGTGCTTTAGTAGGGGTCAGGGCCTTAGCCAAGCATGTTCATGGATGACAGAGACAGTGGCAGATACTTTAGATGCTGTATCCATGCTATGGCATTCACATTTTATGGAATGCTTAGCAACCTGTCATGCAGAATGAAGGACTTCTTCAAGTTTTGATGTCATGTGTTTGATAATTCATAGCCCTAAAAGACAAGAGTTTTAAAAGTATACACTTTTTATCAAACATATTCGTGGCTCTCTTTCTTTTCTCATTCAGAAGAGGATTAGAAGCAAAGGACTCATTTAGGGCCCTTCTCTAAGGCCACAGAAATAACAGCAGGGTCAGCAACAGGCTTTTTAGAAAGATATGTATGTGATTTTTGTACCCTGTAAAACTCTGTCTGATCTTGCAGGAGATGAAGGCTGAGAATCTGGGGTAAGAGGAGCTGTTAGGAGATATCCACTAAAGTTTTATCTACTGGGGAATAGCTACAGGGTTCAAAGCACCCTTATGGAGGAGCTCAAAATGCCTCTTCCAAGTGTCAGAAATTTCATTCTGTTCCCACTTGAAAAAAAACTTTCATATTAAAGACTGTCTCACCAAAAGAAATGTCTTCATTTGGGTAGTCAGAAGAAACCCTATCTTCCATGCTTGACTCATAGTCAGAAGGAGAAGTGACCTGAAAAGCATGATCTAAGCCTTGATAACAGTAATCTTATTTTTCTGAGGACATATCTGTCATTTTGTAGTAGAAGGAGAAAGAGGAGTAGTTTGTCCATGTTTTAAGATGTGAATAACATTCGACAGTCTGCCTGCTGAAGAAAATCAGTCATATCCCAAACAACACTTTCAAATGTTTATTAGTAAAGCTTATTTTAATTTTTTTTTTTATCAGACTCTCACCTCACTATATTATCAAAAATCCAAACACAACTGTAAACTTGGACAATATGCCTAAGAATACATAAAATTTTTATTCATTAGGATGAGTTATTTTCTTTTTTGTCAAAAGATAATCTTATTATCCAAGAACTTTATGGACTTATTTATTCTAGTATTGCTTACTATAATACTGATATCTTAGTCCTATAACCAGTCTTAATGCTAGTTTACACAGTAGTCAGAAAATCACCAGACATCTGATAGATCATAGCAACACATTTTTTGAGAATTCCATTAAGTAAAAAACACAGACTAGACAGAGAGTTTTAATTATTCAAGACATAACTTTGCTCATCATAGGATGCCCCTGAAAAAAAGAAAGTAATTCTGAATCAACCAGATGGAAAGTCATCTGATGACCAGTTTGTAGTTTTCCCGCCAAGGGAAATGTCACTAAATATTTAGCCCTGACTGAGGAGAAGCCATTGCGTGAGGAATAATGCTAATATTTACTTGTGGGTGTTCTCCAATTTTATTGTCTGTGTTCTCTTTTCTGACTTGATTTCTTGACAGTACAACACACATTGGAATCCTCTCTTCACTAGAATTTCATTAATAATGAGGGTGACGTGCCTCAGAAGAGAGGCCCCATGCTGTTCTGGCTATTGAGGAGGCAACCAGGGATTGTGTTGGGACCACTAAAACAATGTATTTGGCCTTAATGAGCAGCTCCAAGACCTGCTCCCTGATGTTAGTTGGAAAAGGGGGATATGCTAGAAGGGATTCCATAGGGAGTAGTGGGAGGAGTAGGGGATGAAGTTAGATCTAAACGTATTAGCCAGTAGATTTCCTATGCCACTCTTGTCAGTAAAGATTGTGCCATTTACCACCAGTTCTGCATACTGCTGAGTAGTATCCTAACATAGCTGAAAAAGGGGTTGCGATTGTCCTTAGCCTAGGAGGCTATCCTGACCTTGTAATTGGCCTTGTTGGACTTTATTAGACCTAGTTTTTTTGTTTAGTTGAATCAGAGTGCTCTTGCTTCTATGATAGTTGTTTTTCTGATTTGGGCCATGACTTTTTTCTTTTGTTACATAAACTGTTATAGTAAGGATTCCACCAGTATGGTCTGTTTCTTGAGTTAGTTCTGGGCTTACTTCAGTTTAATACTGCAGCATCAGTGCAGCAATTTACATGTTAGTACAGGATTTCTGTAAATAATTCTGCATATGCAGCTGTGTTTTAAAGGTTTGGGGAGCCATGAATTTTTTATTTCAAGGGAGGCAGCTTTGTGGTTTGACTTCATAAATGAGGACATGACATGGGGCGGGGCAAAGCTATGCCGTGTTGGTGAGTACTAGGTCCAATATGTTTGATCCTATAGTTGGAGAGTGCGCTATCTGCTCCATGATGTTTGTGTTGATAATTCCAGAAAACATTGTGCCTGCACGTTAGAGGCAGTGTACATTTTCCAGTCTAAAGAGGGGTAGTTAAAGTCCCCCATGAATAGGTTTCTGGTTGGATGGTAAGTGCCTGTACTGGGTCTAAGTAAGAGCTGGGTCATAGAGGGCAACCTATAGTTGACCACTACATGGTAGAGAACCTTGTCTATGGAGACTTGGAGATGGATGAAGTCCAGAGTAGCATCCTATTTAACCAACCTAGAGTTGCATTTGCTGCTAACATAGATTTAGACAGCTCAACCTTTAGCCCCTGTCTATGTTGCTGTTGGTCTAAATGTGTGGAAGGCACAGAAACCTTCCAAAGCTGGAGTACTTTATGCAGCTGTAAACCAAGTCTCTTTAACAGCATAGATATCTACATTCTCCTGAGTGAGGAGAACTTGTAAGGTGGGGAGTTTTATGTTTGGGTTCCTAACATTGAACAGTTATACCTTATGATTATTTGAGTTTTTTTTTTTTGGCTATGTTGCTAGTTTTGCCATTTTAACATTACCTAAAAAAGTGATGGATAATGTTTTAGCCAATTTTCAACATCCAAAAGCCAAGGGGGGAAAGATGCAGATCACCCCTGGCAAAGCAAAATGGCCTATTAATCATTTACTACTAGGCGGATAGATACTGAATTATCCTGGAGTGACACAGGAAACTAAGCCATTATTAAAAATTCATTTTTTGTTCATACTGTGGCTTTATCCTTGGTGAAGGTGGAATACTGCTCATTGCAAGACATATATACCTATCTATGAAACTGCCCACCCCTCTTGTAAATTTGCATTTGGATTCTCCCCTTGGGCCCATCTCATTTGCTCACTCAAAAAAAAAATTGCACTTTATTCATCTGCTTTTACTGTATTTGTGTTTCTTCCTACTTTATTACTTTATTTTGCTTTTGCATCATCTTAAAAGTACTCAATTGCATTTATTACTGCTTGGTGTAACTATCATTCTAAGCCTTTTGATTTAAGAACTTGAGCTTCCAACCAGTTGTTTTACATTAAGAAGGTTTGTGGTCTGCACTGTTGTGGCAGGATAGGTAGCTTACATCCTGCTATGTTAGGAACTGCTTATTGAAGGCTCAGTGTCTGTTATTCTAAAAGTGTATTAGTTCTGGTTTAAGTGCTTGGACTTCAGGCCAGTCATTTTACATTAAGAAGGTTTGTGGTCTGCACTCTTGTGGGAGGAGAGGCTGGACTCTGCCCTTCTGAGTTGGGAATTTCTGGTTAAAGGCTTATAGTGCCTGCATATTTGAACTGTTTCTTACTGAAATTGGTGCGCCTTGTTTGCTGTAGCATAGACTAGATCCAGGTCTGCTGAATCTAGCTTTGTTTGTATAACTTGAGCACTAATCCAGGCCTTCTTAAAAGCATTCAATTGTATTTATTTCTGCTTGGTAGTAACCTGATTAAAGTGTAGCTATCATTCTAAGCCTTTTGGTTTAAGCACTTGGGCTTCAGACCAGTTGTTTTACATTAAGAAGGTTTGTGGTCTGCACTGTTGTGGCAGGACTGGTAGCTTACATCCTTCTAAGTTGGGAAATGCTGATTGAAGGCTCAGTGTCTGTTATTCTAAAAGTGTATTAGTTCTGGTTTAAGTACTTGGGCTTCAAGCCAGTCATTTTACATTAAGAAGTTTTGTGGTCTGCACTCTTGTGGGAGGAGAGGCAGGACTCTGCCCTTCTGAGCTGGGAATTTCTAGTTAGAGGCTTATAGCGCCTGCATATTTGAACTGTTTCTTACTGAAATTGGTGTGCCTTGTTTGCTGTCGCATTAACTAGATTCAGGCCTGCTGAATCTAGCTTTGTTTGTATAATGTGAATGCTAATCCAGGCCTTCTTTTTTGAAAAAGGTACCCCTGCACCACAGTGGCAGGAGTGTGCAGTTAGAACTTGTTTGGTTGAAGACTATAGGAACAGGGCTCAGTTTTGAGATTTTTTTACTGGTTAATTGGGTAATTTGTTAAAAGCCTTTTCCAATTGCTTGTAGTCATCTAAAAGTGTTTTAAGTGTATTGTTTACTGTTTGTAGCCATTTAAAGCTGTTTTAAGTGTTTTTTTTTACTGTTTTTGCCTTATTTTAAAAAAAAATTCTTGTTTCCCGCCTTTCTAAGTGAGTATAGTCCAGTTTTCAGGCTAGTGCTGAATTCAGGGCTGTGTTACAAGTTTCTGAGTTGCCCATACCTTACTTGGATAGGAGGTTTCTCTGTTCACCTGTGAGAAAGGGAGCTATGAGCAGCCATCTGTCCCTGGAGAAGTGGTTCCAGCCCAAATGTTAGTAGTTTATAGGCCATTTTAGGCTAATTTCTATCTTTAATTTCCCTGCTGTAAAAATCTCGTTTGCGTGGTTTTGCACATCCGGGCAGTGCCAGTTAGCTAGGGCTAAATTATTCCCGGCTGTACCAAGTCTCCTCTTCAGTTTTTCCCTTGAAAGTAGTCTAACTCTCAACCTAAGCACTTAAAAAGCATCCTACAGTCCAGCACTTGCTCAGACCTAATAGCAAGCACTAATATACCCTGACACTTGATTGCCCAGCAGGGCAAGGCTCATTATTCACCCCTCACCAACCAAGAGACTAAGCAGCTCACCCTACTATTCAGGCATGACCAAAGGGCAATTTCAGGTATACTCTCCAGTCCAGCTGGTGAACCTGGGTATCCTGAGGCAATGTTACAACTGCCTCATGTGCACATACAACCCTCTCCTCCTACCACAAAACATTAACATATGCAAGAGATGCAATTATATAGCTAAATTGGAGGCTAAGCTCTCTCCACCCAAGACTGGAACAGGCAGTCATGAGGAGAAGGTTAACACTTGCACCACATCTCCAGCCTCACATAGACATACGAAACCAGCACTGGCAAAAAATACACATAAATACACAAAATCATACTTGGTGGCTCTAAATAAAAACCTGCAAAAGCATCAGAGACCTCCAAAGCAGACACCCAAAAAACCTGCACCTCCCGTCACAAACCAGACAACACATAAAACACAAAATCAGTGTGTCGCACAATCACAGCCCTTAAGGTGAAATAACATGCCTAACACACTAGTAATAGGTGACTCTATAGTCAGGCACACTGACGTCCCACTCACTAGGCTGGACAAGGAGAAGGTTACTGTTAGCTGCCTGTTGGGAGCCAGAATCCACCACATAGCACAAGCACTCAGGTCACTCCAGAACAAGTACAAATATGACTCTGTCATTGTTCATGTTGGTGTGAATGACCTAAGGCAAATCTCCCTGGACTACATGAAAAGAGACATGGAAGAGCTCTCTGATGATGTAGCCCAGGCAGGTATGATCCTGACTCTGAGTAGTATGCTGCCCTCACCAAGAATGATGCTGCAGTATAAAGAAAAAATGTTCAATTTCAAGAATTGGCTAAGCTTCTGGTGTCATTCAAAGGGAATCTAATGTCTGTCAGCCTGGGACGACATGCTTGACAAGCCTTGTTGCTTAGCAAGAGATGACTTGCACCTGTCGGCCCTAGGCTTTTGAATACTGGCCAAGGCTCTTGCTGCTCCCATAGTGCCTTTTTAGGCAAGGCTCAAAAGTCAAACCCACCTCTGTAAACAGCACAAATAAAAAAATGAGGGTTATGCTACTCAGCGCCAGGAGTTTAAAATCTCAAAATGTACACGCTCGAAGCACTCCTCAGTATGGAGAATATCAACATCTGTGCAGTAACTGAAACCTGGTTCAAGGCTCCACAGAGCACCTCAGCACTACCGGGCTACAACTCATATCACACATTTTGGCCACAGAACATGGAATGAAACACAAAAGGAGGGGGTGTATCCATATTCATCAAGGATATCTACACCTCCAGGTTAGTGGTGCAGCATAATATCTCTGAGATCATCCATGTGCAACTAACATAGGGCAAATCTGCAATGCAAATTGTGGCCTGCTACAGATCACCCTACATGACCCAGGACCACCACTCCACCTTTCTGGAGACACTGAAAAATATGATGGTCCTAACAAACACCCTGATATTCAGCGATTTCAATTACCCTACCGTTAACTGGAAAAACTACTCAGGTACAAACTCCCAGGTCCAGCGCTTCCTGGAATTTATAAACTCAAATGGCCTGGATCAGCTGGTAACCTCCCCTACCAGAGGTGAAAACATATTGGATCGGGTCATCACCAACATGGGCGATGGGTGTTCCACAGCTGATGTCAACCCGTCACTGGTTAGATCAGACCATAAACTAATCACTCTGGATGTCCACACTACACCACCACCCCCAACCAAGGAAACCACAGTGAAAAACCTTTCTATAGCAAACTTCACCTTACTTAAGACAGAGGTGGTAAGTTTCACAGCCTGCACGCTAAAGGATAACAGTGTCCAAGATGCAGGAACCTTTACAAATGCACTCTATGAGCACCTACAAGGATGCATGGATCATGCTGTCCCTAGAAAAACCAAAGACTCACTCCCCTAAGAGAAGGAAACCAGTCTGGTGGACCCCTGCCATAAACAGGCTATACAATAGAAGGAGGAAACTAGTTCAGAAAAAAAGCAAATCCCAAGAAGGAAAGACATCCCTGATCAGTATCAGTAAGAAACTAAGGTCCCTCATAAAACCATCCAAGGCTAACTTCGAAAGAAAAATAGCGAATGATTCAAAAGGTAACCACAAAGCCTTCTTTAGCTATATCAAGAATCTAAGTAGCAACTCACAAATATGCTCTGAGCTAGTGCAAAATAGCACAAAATATACTGAATCTACTGATATTGCCAACATCCTGGCAGATAGATTCAGTGCAAACTTTACCCCCCCTCCCCCAAAATGGCCCACAACAATACCGTAAAAGTGTAGTGTCCCACAAATCACAGATGCACAGGTGAAAACCGCCCTTTCAAAAGCCAAAAGCACAGCATCAATGGGGCCAGATGGTGTCCCAGACTGCATCTTGCACGAACTACAGAACGAACTAACCCCCCCACCTAAACACACTGTTCATCCTCAGCCTCTCCAGAGGCTACGTGCCCATAGAATGGCGCACAGCAACGGTTATTCCGCTCCACAAAGGAGGGGCCACAACTGACCCTGGTAACTATCGCCCCATAAGCCTGACTTGCCTGGTCTGCAAGGCTATGGAGCGTATCATCATGGAACTCATTAACAAAGACGTTGGGAACCTCCAAACACTTGACCCGACCCAGTTCGACTTTGTTAAGGGCAGATCATGCCTACTAAACCTGGTTGACTTCCTCGAGACAGTCACCAAAGTCATAGAGAGGGGAAGGTGGTTCACACAGTCTACCTTGACCTCGCCAAGGTTTTTGACACCATTCCCCACTCTGGAATTATAGAAAAACTCACCAGCCTGAACATAAACCCCTACGTCACAAGATAGGTTGCCAACTGGCTTACAGACAGAACTCACATGGTAAGAATAGTGGGCTCCAGGTCCGACTCTATACCAGTCACAAGTGGTGTCCCACAAGGCTTGGTTCTGGGAGCCCTACTGTTCAGCATGTACAGGCAAACAAAGGAGGACTATGGCTAACCAAGTTTGCCTATGACTGCAAACTGGGAGCCATAACTGACTCTCTGGCTGATACTGACATTCTCCAAAAGGGCCTTACTGAGACAGACACCTGGTGTCAAAGTCATGGTCTCAAGCTAAATGCCAAAAAATGCAAAGTCATCCCGTCTGGGTAAAACAAAACACCCATGAATTACCACATAAGTGGCAGCCCCCTTAATACAGAAGAGGTAATAAGAGATCTGGGGACCCAGGTAGATAGTAATCTTTCCTTTGACAATCATATTGCCAAAGTAGTTAGGAAATCCTTCTATGTAGCCCATCTAATTACTAAAGGGTTCACATCTATAAATAGAGAGGGTATAGTGCCCCTCTGCTCATCACTCATCAGACCCATCATAGAGTACAATGCCCCATTTGGGAAGTACCTCACAAGACTCTTTCAACAGCTGGAAAGACCACAAAAGTACCTCACCAAGAGGATTACTGGCCTCAAACATATGACTATGCAGCCCAACTGGAAAAACTCCGGCTGTACTAAGTGGCATATCGCTTACTCAGAGGTGATCTCTGCCTGACTTACAAAGCCAAGTCCAACTCAAAATTTATGGACATGCTCCACCTAAAGAAATCCAAGTCGCTGTGAGCCACTCACTCTAGTGAGCTAAACCACGCCATAACAATAAATAGAACATGCCGGAGGGATAAATTCCTGTCACAGAGACTCCCCATGCTTTGGAACAAAATTCCTAACTACATTAGGCAGAGCCCCTCACAAACACTCTTCAAGAGAAACCTTGACGAGTGGATGGGTAACAGGAAATACACCCCTGGGATCACTTCATTGGCTCCTCTTGAAAGAGGTTCAGTTAATTAATCAATGGGGCAGCGAAACCTGACACACTCTGGCTAGGCTTATAAATGACCTCGGCCAGATAACCTAGAACCTACCTATGAACCTATGAACATTCAGAGAAATCTATAATGTCTATTTACATATTGTTCAGTGAGGTATGCCAAAGGTCATTTACACCCACACAGATTATGATAGAATCATATTGGTACCTGTGTGCAGTGACTTAAGGGCAGGTGTGATAGTTGCTTAACTGGAGCTAGAATCTGCAATAACTGCCATTTTCTCTTTGTCCAGCATAGTGAGACGAGTATCTGAGAGTCATACAATAGGATCCTTATGACAAGAATACTAGGTAAAGTGTTTGCTCGCATTATAGGCTTTGTTCTTGGGGGGGTCATTGGGTGTAGGCTTATGTGTAGTGGTGGGTGTTGATATTGGTGTGTGCTTTAGTGATTGCTGAGGGCAGGTGTTGCAGTTTGATGGCTTAGGAGGTCTTTGAGGTTTAGAGAGGTTTCTTTTAACTGCTTCAGCATAAGAATTTCTATGTGTGTGTGCTGAGCAGTATATGTGAAGGATGCAGAGTGTGTGCTTTTGAGAACATTGTTTGTAAGAAAAATTTATACCTCCAAAGAAGTTACCTATATGCATCTCTGGCATACTGTGTTAGTTTATTTTTTAAGGATTAAAAGGCTGTCTGAGTACATGAGACAATTGCTACATTACCTCAGGATGTCCATATGTCCCAATCTGGCCACAGAGACATTAGAAAATTGCAAATTCATGTTGTCAGGGCCTGTATTATGGTTGAGCTATTATGATATGGGGTGTTGGTTTTATAGGGGTCAACCTGAGTGGTGTCTAGGGAGAAGGCTAGATGTTAGATAATACTATGATCTTGGTTCTGTATGATACTATCTTGCTGCCCTAAGCTTAGCTCCATGCATAGCCTTTCTGTGTTACATGATAAAGTCCTATGTACAAGCATTATAGCATTATAGAAATACAGGGTACTGTTAATCACCACCGAGCAGTGAACAGCTCCACAAAAAGGTGCCTAATTTGTAGCAAACGGAAAAAGCTAAAAACTAACTCCTGTGTCTTCTGGCCAATAAACAGCTCCACTTTAATCTCCATGGAGTGGCTCCTAACTCAGAGGGGTAAACACCTTCTGCCCCAAGATCCAAGAACTTCTTAATCTAAAAGCACAAAAGTAGCTCTCATGTACAGATTAACACCAAACAACCAAGTCCCTAAAAAGCTCTCTTTAAGCCTCACTGTGTGTTTCTCAACTTGGACTGACAAGGTTACTTTATTACTGCCACTAGAATAGCAGTCCAGTCTTCTTAATATAAAAATGCACATTGGTTAGCCAAAAGTGGAAAGGTACCAACTAGCTACTACAAGTAATTACCACTTTAACCTCCTTTGTGTGTTGTCTAACTACCTTTCTACTCCCACTAGAATTGCCGTCCCAGCTTTCCTAAAGTAAAAACGCACTTTGGATAGAAAAATGTGAAAAGCCACTGGAAACCAATCCAATGACTAGCTACAACAAGTGATTCTCACTTTAAGCCTCCCTGTGCATTTCCAAACTCTCACAGACCAGGCTAGTTTTCTACTCCCACCAGAATTGCAGTCCCAGTCTTCAAAACATAGAACTGAACTAATTTTGGATTTTAAAGGCAGATCTTGCATCTTGAACCTGGTGGGCTTTGTTGAAGAAGACACTAAGGCATAAGACACTGGTAAAGATAAGGCATACCTTGACTTGGCCAATGCCTTCAATACCATTCCACAAATTTGGCATCATTGGTAAGACAATTCAATTAAAAGTGAAACCCTATATCACCCACTGGATGGCAAACTGGCTCACTGACAGAACCAATTATGTTAGTGTTGCAGGTACACACTCAACTAAATGAGCGGTTACTACTGGTGTCCTGATTGGTCCTGTGATCACTATTCACTGGTATGTACTTCTGTAACATTAAAGCAGACACTAAAGGCCTGTGGCTGAGAAACTTTGCTGATGATTGCAAACCCAGAGCTGCCATAAATGCCCCAAATAAACTATACATTCTCCAGGAGGGCCCAGCTCATGCCAATAACGGGAGCTTGGACAATGGCCTCAAAGTAAATGTCAAAAGATGCAGCACTATGTCCTTTGATAAGTCTAGGTACGCCTGCTCTTATCACACAGGTGATAACCCCCAAAAATTGACTTGGTCATCAGGGACCTGGCCACTTTCTTTGACAAGGAGCTGCCATTTGACCACCATGTGATTACTGTTGTTCATAGGTTCATAGATTCATACTAGGCTATCTGCCCAAGGGCAGTTTAATTCCTGAGCTCTTATCTTATAGATCAAAGGAAGGCATCATCCCCCTCTACACCTCCCATATCAAACCAATAATAGAAAAAATGCCCAATCAAGGGTGGGTTCTCCTTCAGCTACCCTGATTGTCTTAAAATCCTCTCCATCTTTTCTACTGCTTACCGATTCTGCTATGCCTACATAGCCTCAAAAGATCTGGTCTTATGCAACCTCCTCCATATCCACAAAACTAATACCACCTTAAAAACCCCATCAACAGACCTAAACATTCACTGAAAACATAAAGAGGACTTAGTGTTAGGATAGATATCTTTCACACAGAATACCTCTTTTATGGGATTATGGCCCTTTAGAGGTTAAGCAGAGCATCTCTATGACCCTTTTTAAGTGATACCTGGATGACCGTATGGGCAATTTTAAGTATACCCCCATTCTGGTGCTTCTAGCCCTTAGGAAATTGGGCCTAAACTATATCTGGTTCGGGTAATAATTTATGTCTTTCGCAATTGAGGTTAAATGCCTTTGTCTTCCATGTTGAATGATACATTATCTATTGCCAGTGCCTTAAAACTGACAGAAGCAAAACTGTAAAATAAATATGTTCACTTTTCTGTATTTTTTAATATTTTAGATATCACAAACATAAGTTTTAGAACACAATAATTTGATTTTTATGTAATTTAAATATATTTACACACAGACACACACACACACACACACACACACACACACACACACACACACACACACACACATACACACACAACCATTTTTAAATATTTAGCAAACAATTCAAATGATCATGAGTTCGTGTTGTACTTACACTTTAAATATTATGTAGAGAATCAAAAAAAAAAAAATGAAGACCAATGCCAAAATAAACTTTTAACTCCACAAGAGGCACTTGGAAGGGTTCCTCGAAGACACAAGCAGCACAATAGCGGGAAGAAGGATTTATTTTAAAACAACAAACACAGCACTCCACACATACAATGTATTGATATAATTCTAAAAATTTTTCAAATGTCCATGTCCAAAAATACAAATGTCATCTAGGAAACACTTATAAAGTATCCTACAATCCTTATATTGACTATCGAGGACAAATTTCTCCTCCCAAATAGACAAGATCAAATTAGCAAAAATCGGAGCACACCTTGCCCCAATAGCCACTCTGCTCAGTTATAGGTTCATAGGTCATAGGTTCATAGGTAGGTACTAGGCTATCAGCCCAAGGGCCTACGTAAGCCTAGCCAACAAGGTTCCCTGGCTTATACCACCCAAGAAAGTTATTTTCCTGTGCCACTGTCGAGCAGAGACACAGAAGTGACCCCGGGGTGTATTTCCTATTTCCCATCCACTCATCAAGATTTTTCTTGAAGAGTGCTAATGAATAACTTTGCTTGGCATAGATGAGTAGCCTGTTCCAGAGAATGGGAAGTCTCTGGGACAGGAATCTATCCCTCCAGCATGTCCTGTTTATTGTGGTGACAAGATTTAGGTCCCTAGAGCGTGTAGCTTGGAGGGATTAGGATTTCTTTAGGTGTAGCATGTCCAACTGCTCTGGGTTTATAGGTTCATAGGTAGGTACTAGGCTATTGGCCCTAGGGCCTATATAAGCCTAGCCAAACGGTACCCTGGCTTTTGCCATGCAAGAAAATTATTTTCCTGTAGCCCTGTCAAGCAGAGCAACAGAAGTGATCCCTGGGGTGAATTTCCTATCTCCCATTAAAAATTTGTCGTAAACATACATTGAACCCATTAAGGGTTAAAAACTTTGCCTGCCTCAAAGCCTCTTCAAACTACTCAAGTCCTTGTTCATGTGGTATCGAACCAAAAAGATCAACAATATCAATAGTAATGAATTTACATCTCATCGCTGAATAATTCCTGCTTGACATTCCCCAAAAAAATCCCAGGAGTCTTTCAAAAATGTGCACCCCCTCATTACCAAATTCTTAATTTTAACATCTAAATATCTTGCAAGGGTGGCCGTCAACGAACCCTCAGCAGCTACTATGGTGAGTAGGGCTGGGTCGTGAATGTTCTTATGCACTTTCGGTATCCCAAATATAGAAGGGATTCTTGGTTTGTTATTGTGTAAAAAATCAAAGGTATCCTTGTCAATTACCCCTTCTATTAATAAATCATAAAGTGCAACATAAATTATTTTGTAAGCAATGTTTATTTCATTCATTGATACTCCCAAATATATATATGTGTGTGTGTGTGTGTGTGTGTGTGTGTGTGTGTGTGTGTGTGTGTATATATATATATATATATATATGTGTGTATGTATATATATATATATATATATATATATATATATATGTATGTGTATGTATATATATATATATATATATATATATATATATATATATATATATATATATAAATATTGTTTCAGCAGTAACTTGTAACCTGCGATGTTATGATATAGACGCCAAATATTTCAATATTTTTTTTTTTTTTTTGGTCAACATGTGATTCATCAATTATATTTATTCGACACCCATTTAGTCAACTGCAACAATGGCACAAGAGCACTATCTGTACATGACAAGTGGTAGAACCAGTTCCAGTAATTCAACATTCGGTGATTCACCAGAACAGGTTTGATACTATTTGTGTCACGAATGTGCAATTCAGATTGTAAGAACAGAACCCTTTATTTAGATATTTGATTTGTGGATTGTATAGTGAAGTCATCCAAGAACTCATTTCAGCAATGATCCAGGTCAGCAGGTGGGGAGATAGTATAAGATGGCACTTTAACAAAAGTATAAGTAAAATATGTGTGACAGGTGTCAAACTTTATAAGATGTTTTATTTTGTAGTTAGCTCAGTCAGTTATGATACATTCCATGGCTTTGCAGATGAGACTAGTCAGGCTAATCGGTCTATAGTCTGGGGTGTCAGTAGTAGGCCTAGCTTTGTGATGTGGCATCACAACACAGGTGTGCCATATTCAGGATCAAAGCCAATGACTAAGCTTAGGTTGAATAGCTATATGACTGGTACCACTAGGCCATATTTTGTACTGCTAATAAGAAAAGCAGGTATATTATCATGTTATAAACAGAAAACCAAAAATACTCTAATGGGTTCTACAGCAGGTAAACTAAGCAAAAAAATAAACATGCATAGAACCTGCGACTTGCACGGAAAAATAATGAAATAATCAACTGGTATCACAGAAATGAGTAAAACCTCTGGATTTATTTACACAACAGTAAGCGTTTTCACATTAAAACAGGATAATGCTTCATCAGACCAGGAAACAAGAACAGACATCACTTAAATATAAAATAACAGCCACTCCCAATCGATCAAATAATTCAAAACCACAAATAGGAAAGCTAAAAATATTAAATACAAGTATATTACTTCTCTTGCATCACTCTCATCATACAGAAACTGAGGGACGTCTCGTCTCTCATGTATGACATCACAGCTACACCAAGAGCGGCTTTCAGTGTGGTGTTCATATTATACAACTGTAGGTAGCGTTGTCGCCTCACAGTTAGACGTTGCCCGTTCGATTCACATTAAGAGCGTCTTCTGTGTGGCGACATGCGTGAATGGACGTTCCTTCATTGAAGGTTGTGCGTTAGGCCCGGCAAGCCAGCACGTAAAACTCTACTGCCAATCATTAGCGGACCGGAGGTCCGCTGTGGCGACCCCTAACCTGGAAAAGCGGAAAGACACAAACAAACTATCTTCTTTGTATTGATCACTGTGCAGTAGCCTTTGTTATAAGAGCAGTTTATCATTGCTAACTATATTTGGGAGGTGGAAGGAGAAAGGTCCTGAAGCCCCTGGAGAATGGTTGTACCAAAGCATGATCTAGACCTAGAGAAGGAATTCAGCTTATAGTGCTTTATAAAAACATGTACAGAGGACCAAGTAGCAGCTTCTAGAATACTTCTAAAATCCAACAGTTTCTAAAAAGCTATTGAAGAAGCCAAGGTTCTTGTAGAGTAGGTCTTGACCCTGCCTGGAATAGATTTGTATGGTGACTATAACAAAAGGTAATAACCTTAAACAACCATTTGGAAATAGTCTGTTTTGATACTGGTTGTCCCTTTGTCTTAGCTTCACAAGAATTGATCCGACAATCTGAAAGATTTAGTCCTGTCAGGATAGTACCTGAGTTGTCTGTGGACACTCAGGGTAGGGAGTATCCTTTCTCTCTCTCATTTTTAGGTTCAAGAAAGAAAACAGGGAGATCGGTAGTTTGAATTAATGTAAACTCAGATAGAACTTTAGGAATCGAAGAAGGACTAGTTCTCAAAGAAACCCTGGCCTTGTAGAAAATGAGGTAGGGCTGACTTGTCATAAGAGCTTGCAACTCACATACCCTTCTTGCAGAGGTCAGAGCAATCTATACAACTGTTTTCCATGTTGAAAACCTCATGTCAGCCAGATTAGGTGATTCTTACTTTTGCTAACACAAAATTAAGATCCCAAGGAGATGCTATCAGTTTACTTTGAGGCCTCTTATGCAAAACCCCTTTCAAGAACATTCTGACATGTGACTGACTTGAAAGAGGAGGACCCATGGGCAGACATGCTGAAATAGGTGATAACTGAATCTTGATAGATGAATAATAAAGGTCATGGGACAGTAACTCACACAAATATTGTAAAACCAGAGAACAACTAGCCATAAAAGGGTGCTGGTTATGTTGTTGGCACCAGTTAGAAAACATTTTCAATTTGCTAATATATGCTTTTCTAGTAGCTGGCTTTCTTCTCTCTATTAGTATCAGTTGCACATTCTCAGGAAACAGGTGCCTAAAATGATTTAACACTATATCATTTAGGCAGCCAATTGAAGATGTTTGATTTTGGGGTGTAGCAAACACCCCTGTTCTTGCGTGAGTAGATACAGTCTATGAAGAAGCTTGTGGTAATTGCCCTTGGCCATTTCCAAAAAGAATGGAGAACCATGGCTGCCTGGGCCAGAAGGAATTACCACAATGATCTTGGGGGATTCCTTCTGAATCTTTAGAAGTACCCTGGATATTAGTGGAAAGGGTGGAAAGGCAAAGCAAAATCCCTGTCCAAAGAAAAGAAAAGACATCTATCTTCCAGGCCTTATTGCAGAGAGTTCAGAAAGAGAATGTTGTCAGTTAATTGTTCAGAGAGTAGGCAAAGAGGTCTACTTGAGGAACTCCCTACAGATGAATCAAATCTTGGAAGATCTCCAGATCTAGTTTCCATTTGTGCGGCACTGTCCTGATCTTACTCAGTTTGTCTGCCACATGATGTTACTCTGACAGAATGTAGGATGCCTGTCAGAGCTTGCTTTGAAGCTGTATCTCAAGCCAACATGGCTAGTCTACAAAGGGGGAACAACCTTACTTGTTGATGTACCACATCAATGTGGTGTTATCTGTAAACACTTGAAGAGGTCCCAGGGACCTAAGATGGTTCAGTGAACTGAGTGCCTTGATCAGGGCAGACAGCTTCTTGATATTTATGGGCTTGCATCTGTCCTTGATGTCCCACACACCCTGCACTTTTATCTCTCCTTAAACTGCTTCCAGTGCAAAGTCTTAAGCATCTGTGGTGACTGACTACTTTGGAACAAGGAGGGAGAAGGGGGGACCTTGATTTAAATATATCTGTCATCTCCACCAAGTGATTTCTCTCCTGACAAATCCCAGTACTAGGATTTGAAAAAATAAAGGTGTTGATGCTGAGATCAAAGAGATTTCAGATACCACTCTGTCTTTCTAATGTGGAGTCTTGCCAGAGGTATCATGAGAACCATAAATGCCATGAGACCCCACATCCTCATAATGACTGAAGTCCCAGTAGAAAACCTTAATAATGGATCTAAATAAAGATATATTTTTCATATGGAAGAAACTTTCTTTGAAATGAGGAACTGAGGTGTCTATTTGACATCTCAGGCACACAATCATGTGTGAAGAGTCAAGAAAGACTTGAATGTTCTCTTTGAATCCCAGCTTGTACAAGAGATCTCTCGCCCAAGAAACAGATTCCTGACATTTTGAAAAAGACTCTGCAAAGCTAAGCAAGTAATCTAAATATGGAAAAATGTGAATACACTGTAGCCTGCAATGAGCTATAACTGGAGCTTGATACATTGCAGACACTCTTGGTGCAGTGAATAGTCCAAAGGGTAAGACAGAGAACTAATAATGTGATCCAGATATAGACAAGCTACTCCTGAAGTCTGGATAAATAGGAATGTGGTGAAGCATCCTTTCAGTCCAGCACTACCAGGAAACTTGAAAGAAGAGGCAACATGTTGTGAAGTAACTTCATTCTGAATATTGGCACTATCACAAATAGGTTTATGAAAGAAAGATCCAAATGTTTTCTTTCTTTGGAACTAGGAACACCCTTGAATAAAACCCCTTCCCCACCTGGGAAAGAGGAACTGGTTTTATCACTCCTTGGGACAGCATGTGATGAAAAACAAGTGGAAACAAAACAGTCTGATCTGCAGGATGAGGAATGACCCCTGCAAAGGAAGAATTTCTTCCCACTGCCATCTGTAACCCTGATTAATTATTTGCAGACCATTTGTCTGAAATAATCTGTTGTTGAAGAGAAAAATGAAGATTCAGACTTTCTGGAAGAGAAAGAGGGCCAAGATGGGACAGAGTCACAAGTTCTCTTAAATAGTCATTCAGTCTTGTTGGAGTGTGCTTGGTTTTGGGAGGTCTGTGACTTCTGTTTGGAACCTCCTTGCCACTTCTTCTTAAACATCTGTTTGCCTAAATTCTGTTGAAACTGTTTATTCTGTTATTTTGCCAAAACTGGATGAGGAGAAAGAAAATTTGTTGAAAAAATGTGGAAAAAGAGAGCTGACAAATCTGGGTCAGCTTGCCCCTTTCATCACATTTTTTCAAGAGGGGCCAAACACTAAATTTCTATCCAAGAGAGAATTTAAAATCTCATTTTTTACATCATCTGGAAGGTTCTGAGAATGCAGCCAAGCAAGCCTCCTTAAAACCAGACCATTAGTCATAGCCCTGGAAGAATTATCTACAGAATCATACATACATACAGCAAACAATGAGTAGTGACCAGTGCAACAGAAGAAACTAAGAAGTTATTTAAAGCAGATTTTTCTTCACAAGAAAAAGCTGTAGATAAAATGTTCCTCATACTTTCCCAATATGTCAGAATAACCTTTAACATATAAGCCTGACAATTTAAAATTCTGAAATTCAAAATTACAGAAGTATACACATTTTCCCCACAAGTATCAATAATTGTTTCATACTTATTAGAAAGAGTAGGACTGAACATAACTACATGCTTAGCAGCAGAGGATTCAACAAAGGCTATAGCTCCTCGGTCACATTTGAAAATAGTGTATAAAAATGTAAACGACTGAGGAGCTTTATACATCCTATCTGCCGTTTTAGGGACAGCTGGCTAACTATAAGGAAGATTGCAGGCAGTAAGACACACATCAGACAAAAACAGGACAGGAAGAATGGGTGTAGATTCTGGAAAATCCTTCTGTGACAACTAATAGTATGTTTTGTGGGGCTGAGAAACCTCAGTGTTCTCCCACTGAAAACACTAGGATGTTCTATCAGTAACCTCAGAGAAAGAAAACCCCCCAGAAGGAGAACCAGAAAGTGAGATCTCCTTGAGTCTTTATCAGAAAACTGTAGATAAAATCATGAATCTATCCCTGCATCTTCCTGTTCAGATTCAGAATCTTAAATCTCTTCAGGAAAGGAGGCATCCTTCTTTCTTTTACTGGAAACTACTCTACAAATATGCTCAATAACCTGAATCAAACCCTGAGCCAGTCCCAGTAAACTAGTGTTAGCCAAAGAAATTTGAGGATGAGTAAATATGTGTTTGGTTTCCTATTTCTCTGACAAGAAAAATGGGGCCAACCATGTTACTAATGGCAGCCACTGTTCCCCAAGGTTGGGCACAGCATTCTGATACAACATGAAAACCTCCCCTATTCCATCTCCCAGGACTGACAAGGGTGGTTCTTCCTTGCCCACTGAGGGGACTGCAATGGTCATAGAGGACGTGGCTAATCCCTGGTGCATAGTGGCAGTATGTGCTATGTGACATCCCCTCTCTGTGCCAGTAATCAAGGATACTGAATCCTCACACTGGAAAAGGACATTCATTTGGAACAAAAATAGATACACACAGTTTCCAGATGCAGCTCTCTGCATCAAGCACAATTTCTCTTATGAGCACACAGGGAACACATTCAGGGATCTGGATTTGTCTCTCTCTCTCTCTCTCCAAGGTCCCAGTGAGACTCCCCACTGGCATAACTGTACAGATGAGTCTTCCATAGAGTGCCCAAGCCAAGTCTTCCACCACTCTCTCTGTGAAACCAATGCTTTGTGTCCCTGCTCCTAGCAGCTGACACACACACACACACACACACACACACACACACACACACACACACACACACACACACACACACACACACACACAAAAGGCTGGCACACATTTACTAGCTATTCCCCCTTCTGCCCAGACTATAAGGTAGTTACACTGCCACCAGTCACTCCAAAGCCAGTTACCCTAAGGCTCTTACAAGGGTACCCAATTATACTCAGTGAAATTAATATTAATACAAATGATAGTGCTTGACCAATGCAGTAAGGTTTTCAGGAGTGGCCACAGAGTCACCAAATGGATATGAGTACTCTAAAAGGTTAAAATATTCTTTAGAGGACCAGCCACAATAAAAAGTTTAAAGATATCTAATAATAAATAATAAAAGAACATGAAACTCTAGAATAGCTGTTTACAATAAACACCAGAGTTTCAATCACATGAAATATTAAAATAACACAGATGAATACATTTACACAGATATAGAGAAGCAGTACTTAACTAATCTCACTACTTTTTCCTGACTGATCTACAGAATTATTATTCCCTGGTCACTTACTAGAGCAAAGCAAGATAAAGTAGGTGGGGGTTCTCTTTTGTCAGGTTCCAAAAACAGAGTGCTTTGAGATTTCTCTCTCATCTGGTACTAAAACATTATTTTTGTCCTAGATTACAGAATGACATCACATACATCTAGTTATCTGACTTCTGGTTCCCATGCAACTACCATTGCTAGAAACTGAGCTAGAATTTAGCACATATGTGTTACCATACACACAAATAGAGCTTTGCTGAGATGTGTTATAGCATCTGAAAGTTTTAAAACCATAAAACACTTCCACTCTTCCTATAGGAGCTAATAAGCCATCCTCTGGCACAGATAGTTTGTCTCTGGCTGCAGTCAGAACTGTAAGATTCAATCTTTATGGACTAAATTAAGTAATGTAATTTCTTACTATTTTTCAAAGTTAGCTGGTCTGAGATTAATCTCTTCTTGTCCAGTTATATATATATATATATATATATATATATATATATATATATATATATATATATATATATATATATATATATATACACACACATTTCCTCAGTTACAATACAGTCAGGGCCCACAGCTGGCACATTTTTTTAACACAAGCAGTTCTACAAATACATTTTTCAACACAAGCATCTGTACAAATCAGTTTGATATACAAATGACATATAATTCTTTACAAAATTCCAGCTAGCTATGTTGGCATATGTTATACATCCACTGCCTTATTTCTCCTGGCATAGTTGGCAATACCTCATATCATCACATGCTACATCAGAGGTATCCAGGATAAAAGATGAGTGGTCTGTGGTACAACAAATGGCCATGGAAGTTGCCTAGCTGTGGCTGAGACAAATTGCTAGCCTGCTGTGGTGGCAAAGGTGGTTTGCTTAACTTTTTCTTTTTGTGGCTGGAACAAGGACAAACCATGGGATTGACAATCTGTTCTGTGGTTAAACCAAAAATGGTGCCTCTGTCCTGGGGAAAACAAATAACAATGCCAATAAAACTAACAGTCCAAAAAAGCTACTTTTTCTTTTTTTTCTTTTTGGATTAAAAAAAAAAACAGTGTGGCAGCCCCACAACCTTACAATGAACACAATTTCTCTACAGAAAATATTTTATCAATTAGATAACTCTACTTTTACAATGACAGAAATGAGTGCTCCATTTAAAAGTACTTTACAGTTTTGAAAGAATCCATTAAAACACAACACTCTAAGCTTTAAAATAACTTTCCTGAAGAGGAAAGTAATAGAATGTTGCTTTTCTACTTTGAACACAATAGAAGAGTCTTTGTGGATTCTGTTCAAACAGCTTTATTATAGACAAACACATCATAATAGAAGTTTACTGACTTTAACTTAAGTAACTTGTATACAAACTAACTACTGCAATCATATATGCTCACTCTCTGGCTGCACTCTCAAAATGGCACAGGGAATAGCATGTGCCCAGTATTTATAGGTGCACATTCAGTCCTTGATATGCACCTTAAAGATACAGCACATACACTCTGATCTACATAAAACATCAGTGAAAATAAGACAATTGAAATCTGCCCAGCTAAGGAAAGCACAAGCTGACCAATGATCCCCAGGAGCCTCTGAAGAACGTACTCTTTGGCTGAAGTAAAGCTTTGTAGGGCTTCCCTCCCAAACTTGTCTTTTAGTCAGCTTAGCTCAAGCTGCTTGACGACCATGGTGGTGGCACTGCGGTAGCGTTGGCGCCTCACAGTAACACGCTGTCTGGTTCAATTCTCAGCTAGAGCATCTTCTGCGTGGAGACATGCGTGAATGGGCGTACCTTCGTTGAAGGTTGTGTGTCAGGGCTGGTAACTCGGCACGTAAAAATCAACTACCAATCATTAGCAGACCGGAGTTCCACTGTGGCGACCCCTGACCGGGAAAACCCAAAAGACACAACAAGCTCAAGCTGCTTCACAGTTTGGGCATGGAAAGTTCCCTGAAGCTTTGCAAACTGTCCGGCTGTTATAGCCTTGGCAAGTTACAACCCATATAGTTAAGACTACTATAGCAGTGATCAATGTCAATTACATCAAATACTGCAGACTGTTAGAAACTAACACCTGACCAAAAATTAGCTGCACAACAAGTACTTTCCTCCTGTTTTGATGAGGAATACAATCTTAATGCCAACTTTAGTAATTCTAGAACATGTTCTGGCTGCAGACAAACCAATGAGAACAGATGAAGTGCACTCACATGTTTATATTGATATAGCAGTTTATCTGAGGTCTGGTACATTCATTCCTTTGTCTATTTCCTTTCCTATTTGTGTTTTCTGTTAGCACCAAGAAAGAATATCACAGCTGAAGTGGAGAAGTGCTGCATTTTCAGATGATGGTTTCTGGAACTGATTTAAAGCACTGACGCTGAAACAAGGGGGTGGGGCAAACAGAGTTGTTAGATTTTGCAACTTTGCACTGCATGTTTATGGTAATGGAGAATTAGCATACTGTATAGCATAAAATGCGGCAGAAATTGTTAGGAACAGATTGCAAATGAATAGGTGGTATAGCATAAGCAAAACATAGCATTTTTAAATGTCAGCAAAACCACCAGGCAGCACTGATCTGTTAAAAAAAATTGATGGGACACATATGCTAGCAACATGCTACCACTGTTTGCTGACAACACCTGTTCTGAGTGATACCTTTCTGAAAGAGGTGGATCTAAGTGAAATTGTGATAGTTTCCATTGCATTTTCTAGTAACGGAGAAAACACTGCTATATCACCATTTTAAATCGATTCCAGAAGCATGATTTGAAATTACTGCAGTTTTCTATTTTGGCTGTGATATTCTGTTTTGACTCCACAACTCTACTATCTCCTTAACTCCAAAACTAGCGTCTTAGACTATGGCTTCCAAGCTATCCATTTTTTTTACTTGTTGTAACACGCCATATATAATCGTGTGAGTCACCAGAGAGTGATGACCCAGTATTGTGGAACTGCAGTTTTAAACCTTCCTCCAGTGTTGTGAAATTTATTCACATTCTTTTTACACTTTTTGTTGTTCCACTCCAGCCACACAACTTTTTGTCAACAGAAAAATTGTATACTTTTCCTTTTATACATTTGTCAATGTTATTTATAAAGAAAGGAACAGCCCCATGACTGGTTATCCTGTAGTACTCTGCTGGTCACTATCCTTTCATATGAGCAGATTAATTCCCTGTGTCTCTTTGTACCATCTTACTAACCCAATGTTTTACCCACAATGGCTATAAAACCCTATAGCTAACTCACGTCTTTGTATTTTATTAATATGATTTGCATTAATATGTCTAGGTAAGAAAACATCTGCAGGTACCATTCAACCTGTAGTACAACTATATTCTATATGTAACACAAGAATAATGCTTAAGGACAGAGAGAAAATGCTGCAGAAAAAAGTGTTATTACAATGAGAGAAAGATGGATAAGGGAAGATGATAGATGGAGGTTAAATGAAGTTTGTGAGAACTCATGG
The DNA here is from genome assembly GCF_019279795.1 of Protopterus annectens. Lineage (NCBI taxonomy): Eukaryota > Metazoa > Chordata > Ceratodontiformes > Protopteridae > Protopterus > Protopterus annectens. The sequence goes on from NC_056742.1 coordinate 297,368,282, forward strand.
ATATTATTAATTAAAATGAATGGATTAGTCCTTAATATACACCATTCACAAAAAAAGAAAACTGTTTACAAAGGCTGTACAGATCTTCAAGAAGCATATATGAAAATGATGGGGAAGGAATTACAATTATAGGAGATATATATGACCTGAAGTAGATTTTAAACATACCAAGTGGACTTGAGTAATGATTAGAAAATTATAGAAAGATGTGCATCTATCATGCAAACACATTTATAGGTACAGTATCATGAGTGATTGGTTAATCTGAACATATGGGGTCAAGGAAGGTGAGAACAGCATTCAGAAAAAGGTACATTATGAACTTGAGTAGCATACTACCATCACCTAGAATGATACCACAATACAAAGGCAAAATTATCAATTTCAACAATTGGCTAAGCTTCTGGTGTCATTCTAAGGGGATCCAGTGTCTGTCTGCCTGGGATGACATGATAGACAAGCCTCGCTGTTTTGCCAGAGATGGGTTTCACCTATCACCCCTAGGTTTTTGAATATTGGCCAAGGCTCTTGCCATCTCCATAGTGCCTTTTTTAGGCAAGGCTCAAAGGACAAACCAACCACCGTAACCAGCACAGGTAACCAAAAACTAAGGGTAATGCTACTCAATGCCAGAAGTCTCAACCTCAAAATGCACACACTCGAGGCTCTCCTCAGCATGGAGAAAATCGATGTTTGTGCAGTGACGGAAACCTGGTTCAAGGCTCAAGAGAGCACCCCAGCACTGCCAGGTTACAATTCATATCATACCTTCCGGCCTCAGTTACTGGATCACAGTACAAAGGGTGGAGGTGTATCCATATTCATCAAGGATACCCATATCTCCAGGTTAGTAGCGCAGCATGATGCCCCAGAGATCATCCATGCGCAGATATCAGCAGGCAAAACCACATTTCAAGTCATAGTCAGTTATAGATCTCCCACCATGTCCCAAGATACTCACTCTGCATTCCTTGAGACAATGGAAAATATAAAGGTCCTACCCAACAACATAATCTTGGGTGATTTCAACTACACTGGTATAGACTGGACGAACTACCAATGTTCCAACTCCTATGCTCAGCGATTCATAGAATTTATAAATTCAAATGCCCTTGAACAACTAGTATGTTCCCCCACTGGAGGGGACAACATATTGGATTTAATCATCACAAATATGGGCGCCCATTGTACCACACCCATTATCACTCCCTCCTTGGTCAGATCCGACCACAAACTGATAACCCTGTACATCCTCACCCCTCCACCTCCCCCAGTCAAAGAAACCATAGTCAAAAACCTTTCCAAAGCAAACTTCAAACTACTTGCATCCGAAGTGGGAAGCTTCACTATTCCCTTGCAGAAGGATAATGATATCCAGGATGCGGAATCCTACACCAAGGCACTCTATATGCATCTTCAGGTTTGCATGGACCATGCTATCCCAAATAAAACCAAGACTCCTTCCTCAAGCAAGAATAAACCAGTCTGGTGAACTCCAGCCATAAGCAAACTTTGCAATAAAAGGAGGAGACTTATACAAAAAAAGGCGAAATCTCAAGTAGAAAAATCATCCCTGATCAGCATTAGTAAGACATTGAGGGCCCTCATCAAGTCAACTAAAGCTAATTTTGAAAAGAAAGTTGCCAAGGATGCCAAGGATGACCATAAGGCCTTCTATGGCTACGTCAAAAACCTAAATGTCAACGCTCAGGTCTAATTTGAGCTAGTACAAAATGGAACAAATACACTGACCCTTCTGACATTGCCAACATCTTGGCTGACAGGTTCAGTGCAAGTTTCTCCCCCCACCACCACCTACAGGGCCTATTACCATTCCAGGGGATTGTGTAAGTCCAATTATTACTGATACGTTGGTTAACAAGGCTCTATCTAAAGCTAAAAACACTGTCTCCATGGGACCAGATGGTGTCCCAGGCTGTGTCATACGCGAGCTCCAAAAGGAATTAACCCTGCATCTTAATACCCTGTTCAGTCTCAGCATCTCCACAGGATATGTGCACATACAATGGCGCATGGCAATGGTGGTCCCGCTACACAAGGGTGGGGCCACAACTGATCCAGGGAACTACTGACCAATAAGCCTGACTAGTCTGATCTGTAAGGCTATGGAGTGAATCATTATGGAACTCATAAATGGAGAGATTGGGTACCTCCAGTCGCTGGACCCCACACAGTTTGGCTTCGTCAAGGGCAGATCATGCCTCCTGAACCTGGTGGATTTCTTTGAGACAGTTACTCAGGCTATAGATAAGGGAAAGGAGGTACACACGGCTTACCTTGACCTTGCTAAAGCATTTGACACCATTCCCCATTCAGGTATTATTGATAAGCTCACCAGTCTGGGCATAAACCCTTACGTCACAAGATGGATCACAAACTGGCTCTCAGACAGATCCCATAAAGTAAGAGTAGCAGGATCTATGTCTGAATCCAGACCAGTAATGAGTGGTGTGCCTCAGGGCTCTGTCCTGGGGTCCCTCCTGTTTGGTACATACTTCTCAGAAGTACAGGCAAGCACGGAAGGGCTGTGGCTGACTAAGTTTGCAGACGACTGCAAACTGGGTGCTATAATAGAGTCTCCGGCTGACATGGAGATCCTCTAGAAGGGCCTAAATGAGACTTGATGCATGGTGTCAAAGCCATGGTCTCAAGCTAAATGCAGAAAAATGCGTAGTAATCCCCTTTGGAAAAAACAGAGTACTTGCAAACTACAACATCAGAGGTAATCCCCTGAAATCTGAAGAAGAAATAAGGGATCTAGGGACCCAAGTCGATAGTCAGCTTTCCTTTGATAACCATATTGCCAAAGTGGTTAGAAAATCCTTCTATGTGACCCATCTGATCACGAAAGGGTTCGCATCAAGATCTAAGGATGTAATGGTGCCCCTCTACTCTTCCCTCATCAGACCCATTATTGAGTTCAATGCACCAATTGGAATGTACCTGGCTAGACATCTCCAGCAGCTGGAGAGACCACAGAGGTACCTAACCAAGAGGATTACAGGCCTCAAACAGTTGCCCTATGCAGCACGATTGAAAAAGCTAAGACTGTTCTCTGTTGCATACCGCTTTTTCAGTGGCGATCTCTGTCTAACGTACAGAGCCATGTCCAACCCAGAATTGTTGAACATGCTCCATCTTAGCAAAACCAAATCTACTCGAGCTACACGCTCTAGAGATATAAACCTCAACACAACAATGACTAGAACATGCTGGAGGGATAGATTCCCTTTGCAGAGACATCCCTTACTATGGAACAGGGTCCCGATCTACATAAGACAGAGCCCCTCACTATCACTCTTCAAGAGGAACCTTGATGAGTGGATGGGTAACAGAAAGTTCACACCGGGGATCACACCAACAGCACTACTAGATAGGGGCCAAGGGTACTAGTTGCTAGTACAAGGGGCTAGGGAACTACTAAAGGGGCGGTGAATACCGAACAACATGGCTGGGCTAATATATGCCTTTGGGCAGATAGCACAGTACCATCCTATGAACCTATAACTGCTCATGGCTGTGAGGCAGTTAAGAAAGATAGGTTGAACATGATGGAATTAAATGAATAGATAGGATGAGTTTGTTTAAAGGGACAGAGAAAGAAAAGAAAATAGGTAGAGGTGGGCAAAGGATGGAAGGTGTGGAAGGAAGTAGTGGAGTTATGGGATATGGGCTTGAACCTAGGAAAGACAAAGTCAAGGCAGTAAATAGGCTGGAGTTTGAAAGGGTAATGTCAAATAAGTGAAAACGTCATTAAAGACTGGCTATTAGTGGAGCTGCAGTGGCTTATTTCTTATGTAGATATAAAGTGTGGAGGCGGATGAGAGTATAAAACCAATACTCAAGATGAGGAAGCAAGTTGAGTCTGTTGGGTAAAGTTAAGTGAATGATATTTGATAATGATGGGAAGTAATTTGTAAGTATTGTCCATCAGAAGGAGGGAGTAGAAGATGGTGCATGTGAAGTTGGATTGGTGCTCCAAATATTAACATTTGAGGATATGTGTGCATATTCATATTGTGAAATAATAATGTAACTACTGTATGCTAAATTCAGTGTACATGCTGTGATTTGAATTAAGCATGCCAACATTTAATAAAAAGTAGAACAAAACCTTAAACATTCTTTGATTTGGAAATGTGAAGAGTAGGTGGAGATTAAACGACTTTAACAGATGGTCTTTTCACTGGCTCGACCATAACAGAGGGTTTAACCACAATAACTAGAGAGGTTGATGGAGAACATGTATGCCTGTGGAAATTGTGCGCACTATATTTTAGAAAGTTTGGAACAAAACACCTGGTAAGAATTCCATGCCAAAGAAGTTAAAGGCTTTGAGGTTAAGGCAGTCAGCTTCAAGGCAAAAGAAAAAAAAAGGCTGTTATACCTCTTTGCTACTACATTTTTTGGCATGTAGCTTTAGACTGTAGTCTTAGTCTTGGCATAATTTGTTTGTTGTATTAATCCCTCTTGTAGGATCTCAGTGCATTCTGGAGAACTGATGATGGCCTAAGTTTACACCTATGGTCAATCAATGACCCTTGACATCAACCTTGACTTCAGAGAAGTAAATGCCCTAAAGGAGTAGCCCCAATACCAAATCATGGGATCCACAAGAAATGGGCTTTTTGATAGAGAGTGTGTCCCTAGTTTTTGGTTTGCTAAGTTCTGCTTGTGAGAAAGTTTGGCAGCTACTGGATTCCATAGGGGTTTACATTTAGACTGATTAGTTCATTGTCGATGCCTACATGTGTTATGGTATTGCAGTCCTTGGCAAGGGCAAAGTAAGATGTGTGCATTGATTTTATCTTGACCAGTACCTTAGTAACTTTTTTCAAATAGGTCCACTAGGACTAGCAAGCAGAATCTTCCTTTTCCAAAGCCAAATTGGTTTGGGTTAGGAAATTGTAAGAAGTTGTTTACAAGAAATGGTTTGCTTGATCAGATTGTCAGCAATAATGGTCCTCAGCGCATGTAAAAAAATGAAACATTAATTGACCAAAATGGCATTAAACATTTTAAACTATGCATCTGATCATTAGCCAGGAATGGAGTGGGTCCAAGATTTATGAAGACATTCAAGAAAGCTGGTGGATATACTAAAGTGCCACAAAAAGTACAGTTGTGTAAGATGCACTTATCATAATAGAGCATATTTAATGAAACCATTGCTGCAGTAGCTTTAGTTATATGGGTTGTATCCTACCAATGATATAATGACCAGTCTTTCAAAGTCTATGCTTCCCCCAATACGTGCACCCAGGTTGTTGTTGCTCCATCTCCAAACAAAGTAAAAAGGAGAGAGTCTACTGACCTGGCAATAAGCAAAGTTGGAAACACATAACTTTATCTAAAAACATAACTATATGTAGAAACAAGGGTGAAGGAGGGAGTGTGGGGCTACTGCAACAGTGATTTTGTCAAAGACATACTGATATGTTAAGTGCAACTTACAAAACTGTACTATGTTCATTATAAATCACTGCTGCAGTAGCCTTAGCCATATGCATAATACCATTGTATAGGAGGAGGGATTAGGCTGCAGGAAACCCTTGAAACTGGACCTAGCAAACCCTGTTGTGCGTCTAGAAAAGGAATCCAGTTTGTAGTGCCTTGTAAAAGAATGCAAAGAAGACCAAGTAGCTGTCTCTAAAATGTTTCTAAACTCCACCCCTTTCCAGTATACCACTGAAAAAGACAATGGTCTAGTAAAGTATGCCCTGACCCTACCTGGAAGGATTGACCATGGCGGGAATATCAAAAATCAATAGCAAGGGACAATCATCTGCAACTATTCTGTTTTAACATGGATTGCTCTTTCTTTGTCCCATCATAACATATAAATAGCTATTCAGTTTTCCCAAAGGACCTGATTCTACCATGATAATACCCAAGTTGCCTCTCCATATAAAGAGTATACAAAATCCTTTCCCTTTGATTTTTTAAACACTCCTATTGAACTCACTTGTGACATAGACATTTATATCAAAGTAATAGGTTCATAGGTTCATAGGTTCATACTAGGCTATCTTCCCAAGGGCATTTATAAGCCTAGCACAGAGTTTTGTGGCTTTCGCCACCCCTTTAGTTTGGAGGATACTATGCCCATTATTTTGCTGTGCCTCTGTCAAGCAGTGACACTGAGATAATCCCTGGGGTATATCTGCGATCTCCCATCCATTGGTCAAGATTTCTCTTGAACAAAGCCAGCGAGGTGCTCTGCCTCACATGTACCGGGATTTTGTTCCACAGCATAGGGAGTCTCTGGGTGATGAATCTGTCCCTCCAGCACGTCCTATTAATAACCATGTCAAGGTTTAGGTCTCCCGCCCTTGTAGTTCTGAGGGATCTGGATTTTTTGAGGTGAAGCATGTTCATCAATTCTGGGTTGGACATGGCCTTGTATGTCAGGCACAGGTCACCTCTGAGTAGACGGTGGCGACTGAATAGAGCTGAAGTTCCTTCAGTCGGGCAGCATAGGACATATTTTTGAGACCCTTTATCGTTTTGGTGAGGAACTTTTGGGGCCTTTCCAACTGCTGCAGGTGTCGTGTCAGATACATTCCGAATGGGGCATTGTACTCAATCATTGGTCTGATGAGTGATGAGTACAGGGGGACGATGACTTCCCTTGATCTAGATGTGAATCCCTTCATGATCAGGTGGGCAATGTAGAAGGTCTTCCTAACTACTTTGGCGACGTGAGTGTCAAATGAAAGGTTACTGTCAACCTGGGTACCCAGGTCCCTGATAACCTCTTCTGTGCTTAGTGGGTTGCCGCCTATATGGTAGCTAAGGGTAACCTTGTTTTTCCCGAAGGGTATGACTATGCATTTTTTGGCGTTTAACTTTAGGCCATGGCTCTGGCACCAGTTATCCGTTTCTATAAGACCCTTTTGAAGGATATCTCTGTCAGATGTGTTCTCAACTATGGCGCCCAGTTTGCAGTCATCTGCAAATTTTGTCAGCCATAATCCTCCTGTGTTTGCTTGTACTTCTGAAAAGTAGATGCCGAACAGGAGAGGGCCCAGGACTGAGCCTGTGGGACACCACTTGTGACAGGCTTTGAGTCTGACATGGCGCCAGCAACTCTGACCCTGTGGGTTCTGTCACTTAGCCAATTTGCAACCCATCTTGTGACGTATGGGTTTACATTTAAGCTGATGAGTTTTTCAATGATACCTGAGTGGGGTATTGTGTCAAAAGCCTTTGCCAGGTCGAGGTAGGCTGTGTGGACTGCCTTTCCCTCATCAATGCCTTGGTGACTGTTTCGAAAAAGTCAGCCAGGTTTAAAAGGCATGATCTGCCCTTGACAAAGCCAAACTGGGTTGGATCCAAGGTCTGCAAGTCGCCTATGTCTTTATTTATGAGTTCCATTATGATCCTCTCCATAACTTTGCAGATCAAGCTTGTCAAACTGATGGGGCAGTAATTTCCCAGGTCGGTGGAGGCACCGCCTTTGTGAGGTGGGACCACAGTTGCCGTACGCCACTCCTTAGGCACGTATCCTGAGGTGAGGCTAAGATTAAACAGCTGCCCTAACTGCAGGTTTAATTCCTCATTGAGTTCATGGAGCACACATCCGGGGACACCATCTGGTCCCATGGATGCTGTGTTTTTTGCCTTGGAGAGAGCTGTTCTCACCTGAGCATTAGAGATGTTTGGGGGGCTATAATTCTCTGGTATAGATATCTCACCTTTTGGGGGGGGGAGAAGTTTGCACTGAACCTGTCAGCCAGTATGTTGGCAATGTCTGTAGGTTCAGTAATTTTTACATCATTTTGAACTAATTCTGAGCATATCTGGGAGTTTCCTCCCAGGTTTCTAACATAGCTAAAAAAGGCCTTATGATTGTCCTTTGAGTCCTTAGCGACTCTTCTCTCATTTATATATCACATATATTCTTCTATATAATATAATCAAACTATCATTACATAAATTGTTCGGTTCCTGCCTTCGCGTAAATCTCATTCCTCTTCTAAAACATTTTGTTGCATGTATTGTTACCACAATTTCCATTTTTTTCTATGTAATTTACTCCTTTTCTGATGATTCCATTTCTTGTTCTTTTATCTCTGTTACAATACTCACAACTTCATGTATAGCTGGTTTAGATTTTGATTATCATTTTTTAGTAATTGCATTTTTGGCAGCTACAAGAATTAAACTTAACAAGGTCTTATTAAGTCTTGGCAATTCAGATCCTTTGTCCCAGCTCACAAAAAAATGTTTCTGTTGACCCAGCTCAAAAAAATTATTTCCTTAGTTCTTTCTCCCTGACTTTTAGGTAGGATATAGGAAACGGGGATTAATTCTGAAACAAATTTTGGCATGAATGAGGAATTTGTTATGAAAATAACCCTATCCCTATGAAAAAGCAAATAGGGTTCATTCACCAAGAAAGCTTGGAACTCAGATACTCATCTTGCAGATCTAGCAAAGTCTTCCAGATCATGAATTATAAATCACCCTAATGGGTTATTTGAAAGGGAGATAGAATTAAGTTTTCCATTTTAAAGCTAAGATCCCAAGTAGGTACCACATGTTTCATTGGTGTTCCAACATATAAAAAAACTCTTTCAAGAAAAGTTTGACCAAAGAGTGAGAAGAAAGAGGAGGATTCATGGGCAGACATGCTAAAATGATTGACAGATGAATTGTGCAGAGAAATAGGAAAGGCCAAATAAGAGTAAATTACACAATTGAATACATCATGGTTGTTAGTATGGTACTGCCTTGTAAGCTCTTTCCATTTGGCAACATAAGATTTCCTAGTGGCAGGTTTTCTTGCATCCTTTATCACCTGTAACACATCCTCAGAAGCAAGGAACCTAAAAGGTATCAAAATTGAATCATCCAGGCAGTCAGTTGCAGTTCATTCAGACTGGGGATGTATTAAACTCTCCCTGTCTTATGTGAATAGATCTAATCTGTGAGGAAGCTTATGGTTATTGCCGTTGGACAATTTCATAAGAAGGAGGAACAGCTGTTGCCTGAGCCAAAAGAAAATCACCAAATAATCTTTGAGTGTGCTTGTGAATGTTCAGAATGACCCTGAATATCAGAGGGAAGGGAAGAAATGCATATTGGGACATTCCAGACCATGGGGATAAAAATGCGTCTATTTTGCAGGCTGCCTGCAGAAAGTCATGGGGCAGAATTTATGGGTAAGACTTGGTGCCCCCTGTTTAAGTATTGCATCACTGTGGTATTCTTTGTAATTACCTGCGAAAGCCCTGAGAACCACAGATGATGAAGAGATTCTATAGCCCGAACCACAAGTAACATCGCTTTCATATGTGTGCTCTTGCCACTCTGTTTTGTCCCAAAGACCATGCTCTTGTGCTCCCATTCATACAGCGCCCCAAAGCAATATTCAATGCATCTGCTGTTACACACTGAACAGGAGTAGGAAGGGAGAATCGAACACTAGGATTTAGAGAAATCTGATCTCTTCACCAAAGAAGCTCTCTTCACAAATCCTAATACAAGGATCCGAATATCAGTGGCTGGGAATGTTGGGACCAAACAGCCTTTAAGAACCACTGGATTTTTCTCATCTGCAAACACGCAAGAGTAATCATGAGAATCATGTATGTCATGAATCCTACTATCCTGTAATACTCCCTGTATCTGTCTAGATACATGCAACAACTGGAATGCCATTACTAAAAGGATACAAGGCCTAAACCTACATGGACTGACTCAAAGCACTGTCACTATACTCGGTATCCTACAGAATACTGGGAGGTGACCTGTGTCTGACATACAAGACATTCTCTGACCCATTACTGATGGATTTTCCTGCATAACAGCAATTCAAATGGCATTAGAAATACTCTGTTGAGGGATTTAAACTTCTGCAACATCAACAGAATGGTTTGGAAGGACAGGTATATCTCCCAGAGGATACTGCTGCTCTGGAACAGACTGTCCATCGACATAAAGCAAAGTTCATCCCTGTACATATTCAAGCACAACTTAGTATAGATGGGAAACAAAACATTTAGCACACTACTGGTCCCTATACTACTAATGGACAGATGCAACTTCTGAATGATTTATTTTGTGCATGAGTCCCCTCAAATTATCTGTAGTATGATTCCAATTATTCTCATTAGGGGTAATATATAATTATCGACCACGGGGATGGGTAAGACCAATCTATAACCAAATAGGGTAGGTTATTTTCAGCACAAATTAGGAAACTGGCTAGTCTAAAATTGGCCCGCAAGGGCAGGTAACCTGGTACTTACCTATGAAACTAGGAAATCTATATAAATAAGGAAATATATGGAGCTAAAGGCTTTGTAAAATTTATTGGACCTGTAGATAAACAAAAGGGTAATGCAGATAACTGATAATATAAATGAGAGACAGAAAAACTGAGCAGCTTCTGAATGCTGTAGCAATAGCATATGAAACTTCTTCTTAGCTAATTATAAAATTTGTTCTTGGAGATACTGATTACATTTTTGTTAATATCTGTTTTTAAATATGTGTTTCTGAATAGTACCCCACATTCTTACTGGAAATGGGAGGGATAATGCATTATATGGTATTCAGATTTTATGCTACTTAGATGTCAAGATTTTTGGCTGGATGTACCTATTTTCAAGGGCCTCTCTTCCTATTTTCAATGTCTGCATATTGAGAGGTATAGGAACCTCATCTAAGGAACTTAAAGTGTGATTGATTATATTTTCATTTGGCTAGTCACTGTACTGCAAGACAGTGGCATTCAGACCTAAGAAACACCAACAATCTACAGTCTGTCAATAAACAGTATGAAACATAATCTAAGAAAAATGAAAGCTATGATATGTATTCATAAAATTTCACTTTTCAGAACTGCAGTAATAAAATCTCTTTCTATCTCCCACACTCTGGGTAACCATTTGAAATGTCGGGACTCACTAGAAAGAGTCCTGAAATGCGAAGACTAAATCACTGAAAGATCTTACATATGTTAAGTCTGAGATGCCATTTCTTGGAATATCTCATGTGTTTTCTGTCTTTTATTTTTCCAGCTTGTTGGTCCTTGCCATTTTGAGTGCTGACATTTTAGTAGATAGCCATCACACTCTCTTGGGCATTCTGATTAGTCAATACACCAGGGGTCTTCAACTAATTACTATAAAAAGGCTGGTTCTAACATTGAAAAAAAATAGCATTCTGTTTTAGATGTGGTTTTGCAGCACATATTTTATAAGCCTGTGAGAGCTGATGTATCAAGTCACCAGCCTACTATAACATAAATGAGATGTAAAGTGTCTGTCAAGGGACTGATGTTAGAATGGTGTTTTCCAGTGTTCAGAGGCAGTAAGTAGAATTAGAACTGAGGAAATAAACATACAAAGAGAGAGGGACAGCTACTCAAAAAACACAGCTGTATCACAGAGGGTAACTTAATAAGACTACTAAAACAAATTCAGATTAGTACAACCTGGTTGCTTCCTTTAGAATGTATATCTTCAGAAGCATCTATGAAGTACGTATCCTGTTACATTTTGGATGTATCCGTGCTTGATATTAACATCACTGCCATCACTAGCAGCCTTGTGTGTGTGTGTGTGTGTGTGTGCGTGTGTGTGTGTGTGTGTGTGTGTGTGTGTGTGTGTGTGTGTGTGTGTGTGTGTGTGTGTGTGTGGCCCTAATGTTCCTAGCTATGTGGCCCAGAATGTTTCAGTGTTTGTACAAGCTAGCCTCATCAAGCTCACCAACAGGCAGCCTTTTAGTGTTAATAGACCCTCCTCCATAAGTAGCTTTTCACATAAGGTCAAAAATTCATATATCATTCCTAACACTGCCTTGGCTATGTTCGGCCATTTCTTACATTGGCACCTATAGGCAGATATTTCTTTTTAATTTAATTTCACATTAATTAAATGTTATCTCTATACGGTGCCCATGGAGGAGCTCCAGAAAAGCAGGCATGTGGTTACTGACTATCAATTATGGTAACAGCACCTTAATTTTAGTGAGATATGGGGTACTTGTTTGATACAGTTTGTGTGAGCTGCCTTGTGTGTTACAATTTTCTGCAAGAAATATAGTCTGAGATGAAAAATTAAAAATGTTACAACACATGATGGAAGCTGTTGGTTCCCCCAATCACCTCTTTCTCAGCCACTTTATGTACAGTATATCGCATGAAAATATATAAGGAGTATAAAAATAAAGTCGAATGTATGTTTCAACTCTATGGTTTTCTGTGATGACGGTACTGTTCTTCTTTACTTAGTCAAAATCTCTTGGTTGAATGTCAAAAGCAGAATCATTTTAAAAATGTTTTCTCAGTGAGCTACCTTATCGAAAGTTGTTATCACCTATATCTTGATTAGTCAAACGACAAAAGATTGAAAGACTGAATACCACCCTTGATAACTAGAATATTTTATTAATCCGAGTAAATTAAAATTGACAGCGGATGAATTCTGCTTTGTATCCCGACAGTATTTATGCTTATAAAGGAAATCTTCCTCTTTTCTGTGTAATTTATCTGGAACTATCAATAATGACTAACAAGCACTCTTTCACCTAGACAAGTAGAAAGCATTCCTACATCAAGATACCTATTACATTTTATTACAATTAACTGCATTCTATTCATGGGCATTCAGAATAGGATTATAGTTGCCTTACCTGTTACTTAATATTAATATGTGCAAATTTTCTGAATTTCAGTAAAAAATCTAAAAGTATAAAATACACCATCAGATTGTGCATTCGCTATAAAATAAAGTCCAGTATATCTTTTAATTTATACAGATTCCTGGAATTATTTTTTATCCTTCCTTGCATAGCCTAAATCCCTTGGTTGAATGTCAAACACAGAGAGCTTTAATTGAGTTTAAAAAAATGTTTTCTCGATCAGCTACCTTGCCTTAAGCTTTTAACATTGCTTATACCTTCATTAGCTAAATAACAAAAGCTCTTAAGCTCTACTTAAGTGTAGGGCTAAGACTATGCAATGCAATGCAGTGCCTAGAGAAGACCTGTATAATCATCTATCAGTGCCCTCTTTTGACCTCTAAAGCAGTAAAACATCTTCTGATGGCAGCTATGTGAGTGCACTGTCCCTTACCCTTTGTCTTTTAACCATTTTTTCAATGGACTTTGGCCAGATGGTTTTGGACTTATTGGACACTTTCAGCATCATTCTTTCAAAGGTCATGCTAGGGCCACTTTAACCCATTGATGACCTGTCCCTAAACAATAAAATCCACAGCGCATTCTTCTGCATTTTGTATGAACAGAATGAGTTTGTTGTAAGCTTAAGACATGTTTGCATAGACAGAGACAGACAGAAAGAGACAACAATATCTGTTTAATAAGACTGCTTTCTCAAATCCAAAATGATTTAACATATTAAGGATTCCTGCCTTCAGTGTTGGTCAGTCAGCAGTCTGGCAATAAATTATCTCTGTAGATACATGAATTCTCCATGAATGAAATTACTTCAGTAAAGACACTGGATGCTAGAGTCCATAGCTAAGTGGGCAGTAGTCAAAAATATAATATCTTGCAGGTGTCTCCACCTATACGTGTCATAAGTAATACCCATAAGTGTATCTGGAGTGTGATATGAAAATGGAACAATAGAAATGAGTAAACAAATTTCACATTTCACTTAATATTTTCTAGCACTACACAAAGGCAGGAGAATGAACGTACTGTAGTTAAACATTTTCTTGCTGTGCCATGAAATCTCACATGGACATCAATTTCTGTCTTCACAGCAATGCAAGAATCAATATTTGAGAGTTCTGACTAGAGGTAAAAGAGGGAAAATAAATGCTGCAACAAATGCATTATATAAAATGACTGATATCAGAAAACGGTCTGTGTGTGAATGTGAGGTAGGTGTACATGCTAATCAATGTGAGTGTTATTCACACATGCACACATAAATGAACATACACACACACACACACACACACACACACACACACACACACACACACACACACACACACACACACACACACACACACACACACACACACACACACACAGGCAAGCAGTGCAATAAGGCAATAAGATCACAGATTGTGTTGCATTTCACTAAAACAGAAAAGAGCTCTGTAAACAATTCTACACTATATGACAAGTAAATGTCTGTCAAGAAACCTAACACACAAAGAAAACCGTTAAGGTAAAAAGGCACATCTTACATAATTATTGATGTATGATGAAGAGCCATGACATTAATTAAAATTAAACAATTCCAACTTGATGTAGTTCTATCCTTATTCCCATTTAACTTTATATATTTATTAATTTTTTGTCAGTTTAATTACTGCAACTGTTTAGATTTCTAATACCATGATGGGAAAGAATCTCTTTCCTAAGTCAGGGTTATATACTTTATGAAATTATTATTGTTTCAGTCTTTGATGTTATCCCCAGGATGGTCTTCTCAGCACCACAATGTGCCCAGAATTGCCTCCTACTGCAGTTTATATGGGATTACATGTATTGATAGCATATTTAAGTATAATTGAAATTCTTGTTTTTTTATGGTCCTGTTGTTCTTACTGCTATAGATGAATATACAGAACATCCCGATTTTATTTTGTATTTTGTCTCCACCCTTACTATACTTGCTGTTTAGCCTGCTAACAGTTAATTGGGCCATCAATGCTCTATTTTCCCAGGTACCTCACATATCCATCGAATTATAGATACAAGATTTCAGCATGACATTCATGCTGCTTAGACACCAAAATTAAAATATTTTATGCACTTCTAGACAAATGTTAAGTCTGACATTCAGGATTGGATATGTCTAAATCTATTGATTGTAAATTGTGTTACATAACTATTCTAGAGGTTTCGGGATATTGAATCATAAAATAGCTGAATTCTTACACAATTTATGTGCATATCTGGAGTTAACCTATTTTGTAGAGTATAATAAAAAAGGGAAACGACTGAAACATAGACTTTTAACTCCAGAATAATTTGACCTTAAAACATGTCAAATGTTATTTTCAATGTCTTCAGAAATTTTTGTCTGCATAATATTTTTTCTGAAGCATGTACATAGATATTATGGTAACAGATGGGTCTGGTCTGCTTTCATTTTAGTTCCCTTATTATGTGCTAATAAGCATGTCAAATAATGGAGAACCAATTGGACTCGAGACTTTTGTAGTGGAGATAAGGGCATGCACAGATGAGCTTTTAAAGAAAGGTCAGGTTGAATACATTCCACATTCATTAAAGGTCATGTAAGCAGTGTTTTGTTATGGGACATGGGTGTAATCACTGATATTGTCAGACAGAAATAATGCTGTGTCTCTGTTTAAGAAAACAGGAAACATTTTGTTCACAAATGTAAAATATTGTAGTGAAAATGGCTGCTGTCAAAACTATTTCAAGTAAAATAAAACAAAATGGAATAAGATTCTTGTAATTAAGAACATTCTCATCATTGTTGGCAAGTTTCATAATATTTATTACTTTTTCGAGACACATCTTAGCTTCTTCAGCCTAGCTATCCCTTCAAGTGATAGGCATAAGGCGAATAACCAGTTTGACATGGGATGCTCTTCTCTTGGAGGCTGCAGACACAGACAGACAGACAGACACACACACACACAGGTAACTGCAATTTAGTGGGCCATTAATTCAACCATCAGCGTGATTTAGAACACCCCAATGAAAATATAAATGGCCACAGATTGGACAGGTGTACTGAATGCAGAAGGCACCCTAGCAAAGAGCTGAACCAGAAAGAGTGATGCTGTGAAACAGCATCACTAACTATAACACATTCTCATCCAGAATAATTTCTGTAGAGTAAAATCATCAACATAGTTCTGTCTAGAAAGTGAGACTATTCTCAGGTAACTCATGCAAAATGTCAGTAATGTATTCTGAAACAGAAAAAAAATAGAAATGCTGTAGTTGAGACTGGGGCATGGTGACATAAATGGAAAAGCGTTTATATTACACTGTCGAAAACACAAACTATTGACAGCGTAATAATTGACATGAAAATGTCGAAACCCCCGAACATCGAATACACACAAAAAAAGAAAACACCCAAACACAACACAAATTGTTCTATGCAGGGGGGCAAGCCCCCCCTGTGCCCCTCCACTACTTAAATTTACCAACTCCGAGATCGCACTACATTACAGTAAATAGAAATCTCCCCTTACGGAGATTTCTGTTTACACCCGCAATGACTTTCACTTTCGACATTATTGTGCTGACAATATCAGCTTCGATATTGTCGGCCTTCGACAGGGTGAACTAGACCCATGGAAAATGCTATATTAACCATTGTGATGTTAACAGAATTATCAAATTTGAGAAGTCTGAAGGCTTCCCCTAGGCTGTCATGTGAATAAGTATATATACATAATTTATTTTCCCCAAATATTACTGTTCAGAAATATTACTTCAGTGAAATAAGTAACCGAAAACAACACTTAAATACTCCAGTAGAAGATGTAATGCACTCATTTGTACAGTTAGCTTTCATTTTTTTGGTAGGTTTGAAACAACTACATTTTGAGATATATATATATATATATATATATATATATATATATTTTTTTTTTTTTTCTTAAATTTGTCAGGCCTCATGATAATAACTTAAATTCTAGTTTGACAGCATTGTCCTTTGGTATGAAAATGTATTTTACTTCTGATGTATTACTGATAATCCTCCCATCTTCATTCTTCTCTCTTAACCAAATGTGGCAGCCATGCTCGTTTTCAGCATCCTAGTATATTTTCATTTTTAAGTCACTTGTAATATTTGAGGCTGTTAACTAGTCAATTATTGTGTGCTTTCATGTTCATATAAAGCCTATCTGGCATTATTATTATTATTGTTATTATTATTATTATTATTATTATTATTATTATTATTACTAGGTGAATGAGATAAGATTTCTAATGGCATGTGCAAGGCTCTATTAATGCAATACATATTTGTTGCACACTTTTGCATTTCTGTATACTAGGATGATAATAGTTGATACATTCGATAGAGTCTCCATTGTAGTCATTTCTATGTAACCAAGATACCAGTTCCTGCTTGCTGCTATCCTGCATTCCACTTTCTCCCAAGTATCCTTTTGTTGCACACTTGAATCTTCACAATCCCCTCCTTTCTTTATTTTTTCTGTGACTTAGAGTAAAGCTGTCTGACTATATCACTACTGCTATCTTAGATGAGGTTGCCCTCCACACATCTACATTTGCTCACTAAATACACCTCCTGTGTCATAGGCATGTTATCTGTAATTGTTAATACTCAAAAAAAACTGTATTGAAACAAGTCTTTGAAATTATCACTTTTTTCACATAAAAGTTAGAGTCATTTTCTTTTACTAACTGTGGGTAACTCTTTTAAAAATGTTTTCAACACCTACGTTTCCCATGTTTTAGAATAAAAAATAAAAACAGTATAAGTCACAATAACAGTTTAACAGACAGATAAATACAAGCTTTTACATTAAAAACGCTTTCTCAAGTATTTTTAAAGTGAAGGCTTGTATTTATTTGTCTATTTATTAAAACTATTTTTGTGAACTATACTTTTTTTTGCTTCTTATAGTTAAATTTATTCTATATGGTTTAGTAGATTCTGCAGAGCCCCCTTTTTGCAATAATCACCTTTCTCTGTGGTCAATTCAATTGGAGTGAAATGCAGTCTTTAAAATGCGCATGCACAGATTGTCTCTCATTAATGCAGAGTCTGTGTTCACTTTGCTCCTTTTCCACCACCCATATCACTTAGCTTTGAAACCAAAAACCTTCCATGCTCCTCCCCATCACTACCCTCCCACTGTAACTCTTATCAACAACCCCAGCACCATTACTGTATAAAATAGAAAACTCTACCACTTATACTAACACATACATCAATCAGTCTCGCTAGATTTTGAGCCATCACAACTGCAACACATTAACACCATCAACCCTTAACTCATACCATAGTCTGAGAATTACTTCCAAAGGACAAGTAACTGCTGACTAAAAAAAAAAAAATCTGTCACCTCAAATCCTTCCAAAAATTCTGGGCAGGCATCTTCCAGTTTCAAAAGCCTGGTAAACCATCTCAGGTTCTCAGTAGGAGCAGAACGTCTGTTGAACTACCTAGCACTAGACCTATTGCCATTCTCTCCACCCTTTCTAAGATCCCAGAAAAGAAAATGCATACCCATCTACTTACAATTTATTATTTCTAAGAATCTTCTCTCCCCATCTCAGCATGGATTACACCCATAATACAGTTCCAATCCTGGTCTTATTCATAAACTCCATCCATCATCAAAGAATCAACAACAATAAAGTATCTCATTTGATACTGTTTTTTACCGCAAACTCCTCACTAGACTAACACAAATATGACTCTCTTTTTCCTCCTTCATATGATTGAGGTACTTTATGTACAGGAGACAATGTTTGAAATGGCTACAGGTCACATCTTTCTCTTCAGCTCAGTTGGTGTCCCTCAGGGTTCCATCATTAGTCAGCTGCTATTTAGTATTTTCACCAACAATCTGCTCTCAGTCACTCTCAACTTTACTACTCCATCATCTGCACCATCCAAACTATAGAAGAGCTGCTACAAACCATCTTCAAACACCTTTACATCTACAGAAATTTGGCTCAAAGATATAAAATTAGTACTTAATGCCAAAAACACTTCTGCTATTCACTTTCTACAAATACCAACTTTTCAAAATGTGAACAATGTTACAATAGAATTGCCAGATTCGCCAACAACCGATCCACTCCATTACTTGACAACAATTAAACATTTTGGCTGGCCTAATTTCCATGCATGCACCTAACTGAAACTAGCACACAAAATAGTATACTTTTCTGACAAAAGCCCCTCACTAACATTTCTTATCACACAGTACACGTACCCATGAGCACTCAGATGTACAGAAAATTTCCTGTCATGTATAAACCCTTCCCCAAAACTCTTATGATGATGCCTTTCATGAAATTTCTACACTGTGATATTTCCTTCCTCTTTAACTTTGGGAAAAAACTCCAATCATTTTAAAGCCTTACTAAAAATGTACTTCACTCACAAATAGAACTGCTTTAGCTCATCATCCTATTTAAACCTTCGTGAACTGAGACCTCTCTCTCTCTCTCTCTCTGTCTCTCTCTCTCTGTACCTCACTGAGTTGTTGTTCATATAGCATACTTCTCACCTCTATCTCACTAGCTCACATCTTTCTTTCTCTACGTCTCATTAATTCTATCGTGTAAGGCACCAGCCATTTCACATAATGTGTACTTATTATATATATATATATATATATATATATATATATATATATATATATATATATATATATATATATATATATATATATATATATATATATATATATATTGCTGTGTCTTTCAGCTTTTCCCGGTTAGGGGTCGCCACAGCGAAACTCTGGTCTGCTAATGATTGGCATTAGATTTTTACATGCCGAGTTGCCAGCCCTGATGCACAACCTTCAACAAAGGTACGCCCATTCACGCATGTCTCCGCACAGAAAGATGCTTTAGCTGAGAATCGAACATGACGATATCTTACTGTGAGGTGACAATGCTACCGCAGCACCACCACCGCAGTACATATATATATATATATATATATATATATATATATATATATATATATATATATATATATATATATATTTATAAATTATATATATGCATACACACACATGCAAAAAATACACAAATTCCAGTCTCAAGTAACTGCACTGCTTTCTATTTCTTGTTGCAGTACTTCCTATTATCAAATTACTTCCATGAATCATTTAAATGTGCTCCATTGATAATACTTATCATACCTACTCTACTACATAACACTAAATGTTCATGTTTTTCTAATTATAGAACCGTTACCTTATAGTTGCTGTTAAATGTGGAGGGCCTGCTCTGGAGAAGGGGTTCAGCCCAATTAGACTGTCCTGATAAATAAATACAAATAAAAATAATATAAATAGCATTTTCAAGCTGCTGCTGTAGAGCAGATAGTGAAAAATGTGTCCTTTGTTACATGAAAGCATGGTTAAAGTATTCATTCAATTACCATTGACTTCAAGATCCTTTCATCAAGTGTTACTATGAAAGAAGCAAGGTGAGATAAGGGCAAAGAATACAAAACGGTGCAGGATACATGTTGATTATGCTGCAAAGGTATAAAGAAGAGTTTGGCAATGCTCTAATTAAAGAATCCACTGTGGTTATATGGCACATCCCCCCCAAATGTTGATTAAACAGCATTAATAGTGTCATTATGACTACTTTAAAGATATTAATTACATTTGTCTAAATCTGATTGTAATTTTCTAATACTGTACTTCATTAAGTTTAATAATATGTGCACATATACAAAAACTGAGTGCCTATTGAAAATCTGAGGGCTTTAACTGTAATGAATGAGGGAATATATGAAAAATCTGTGGGAGGGCAAACCTCCTGCAGAGATACAATGATTTTGATGGTGATGTGGGGGTGTAGCCCCATATGTTAGGTAGTGCATGCATGAAAAGTATAATACTAAGTGTCAGAATTATGAAGTTTAAGTGTTTAAACTGCAATTTATGTTAGTGTTCATACAGTTGGGCCTCACAACTTTGATAGGGAGACACAAAAACAATCATGTTGGCAAATGTCCACTTGGTAAGAATGCCTAGACAACTGACATTAGCTACCCAATTAACTCATTACAGCCGAGTGATATCTCCAGGTGTTTCTGCAGTTATATCCTACTAATGCTGTAGGTGTCAAATACTGCTTGTAGCTATTTGCACTGATAATTCCAAAACCATTCTACATGCAAAGTATTACAATATTCATCTTAAAGCTTACATAATAGAAAACACAACTGAATTGATATTTGACCTCTGTTTGCTGCAGGTAAAGAGATATTAATTGTTGTTCAAATAATATTTATTTATGTTCCTGTGATGCCTCAGCACTGTCCCACTAATCAAGGAGCCTGAATCCTTACCACTGGCAACAGTGAGGAATGTACACACTAGGAGGATGTCAAGTACACATACAGTAAAGTGCAATTTCCCTTAAGAGCACACAGAGATCACAGTCAGCCTGTGGCCAGTTTCTCTCTCTTTCTCCAGATCCCCAATAAGATTCCCCACTGGCACAGCTATAGAGTCAAGTCCTTAGCCAGGGTTCCAAGCCAAGTCCTCCAACAGTCTCTCTGTTCAACCAGTGCTTTGTGTCCCTCCCCAAGTAGCTGACACACACACTCTTGGAGATTTGTTTTACACACACACCTGGGAAAGGCTGCCACAGGTTTACTAGCTATGCTCCCTTCTGCCCAGACTATAACGTAGTAACCACTGCCTCTAGAACCCCTTATCAGCTACATTAAGCCCCTTAACAAAGGGTATCCAATCTAACTGTGTAATGTTACTATTAATCCAAATGATAGTCCGACGAAGAGCAAGATTATTTAGGAATGGCCTGTACAGTGTCACCAAATAGATATACAAGTACTCTAAGAGCTTACATATCTCTAACCAGATTAGCCACAATTAAAATGTTTAAATGTATTTAATAATAAATAATAAAAGAACAAGACAATACTCAGTAAGTAATCACTTACATCAGAGTTCAAAATCACAGGAAATATTTAAAACAACATTGCAGGACAGTCTCAAATAAATAAAGAAAACAACTAAGCTGCACTTTATATTTGTGTCTGAATCTAAAAGAATTACTATGTTCTAGAAACTTGCTTACAGCAAGGCAAGTGCAGAAGGTGATTAGTGGATGTTGTTGTCAGGTCAAAAGACAGATACAAAAATGCATAGTCTCTCTCTGAGAGAGTTCTTAAATTAATATCAGTATTACTTCTGGGTTAGCTTGGATGACATCACTTTTTGTCACTTGACTTTAGATTCCAAGCTAAACCCCCTTTGTCAGAAACTAACATAATTTAGCATCTCTCTGTGAAAATACATAGCCTTCAGATGTTTGCAACTGATAGGAAACATAAAACAATAAAACACTTACGAAACAATACAGAAGTCACCCTAGTTCAAGACATCCTGTCTCCTTGCTGCATTGAAACTAACTTTTATGACACAATAATAAAACAATTTAATTTCAACTATTTTCTCAGAATTTTTGCAAGTTATCTCTCTAGGTTCTAGTTTCCACTGCTAAAACATACATTTACACAATTACAAATGTTTATATACATTTCTGTTATAAGCCAGCAGGGCATGCTGTGGTTACATTTTATGTCAGTACATAACATACAGTTCTAACACAATTGTAGCACAAGCATTTTACATGAAGCATGTTGGCATTAACAAATGACACATAACCACTAACAAAATTTCATTTAGCTGGGCTGGCAGTATTTCCTTCTGTCAGACTTCTATATAATCATATTAATATTCTCAAACAACATATACTTATTTATAAAATTCCAGATAGCTGGGCTGGTAGTATTTCCCTTTATGACAGTTGTCATAAATTTGCTGTTTCTCTAAATATCTCAACAACCAAGTAGCTCAGCCAGAACTGTTAAGTTGGATTTACAAAATGATGCTGAAAGTATGTGTGCAACTTGAGCGCTTGCTGAGATATTGTAAGTTGTTTTCAAAATATTACAAACTTAAGTTAATGTGTTTACACTGACTTAAAAAATCCAGTTTAAGACCTAGAACCTAAAGAGTTCTATCACCATAAATACAGTTTGACGCTTACACTTCTTTAGTAACACATATGGCTCCAGAGATATGAACATTTGTTTGAAATATGAGGATGTAATTAGATGCATTAAAATGCAGCTTTGTGCATTGGAAGTTACAGTGCAAACTTCCAGAGCTCATTGGAAGGAATAAGTTAACCAACATGAAAGTTAAGATGCAGTCTGGAAATCCTGAGTTTAAGATCATTGAACTTTCAATGTAAAGTATATTATCACTCCTGTTTTCTCTAACTGTTGACTACCATATGTGGTGCATAAAGTACCATACAGGATTTTTACCACAGTAGAGAACGATTTTGGAATCCACCAGAGTTAAACAGAAATAATAAAATTAATTTTCTCCACAGTGCTGCCACTGAGTATTAACAGTGATCTTTAGCCTCAGTGAATTCAACTCAAGGGAAAATGTGAAGTGAATCCAAAGACATTAATGAGTATATACTGGACTAGATCTGGACTGGAATACATGTCCATTTAAATCAACAGACCTATCCCTAAGATGATGTCACTGAGAAATACATTACATTGTGCGGGTTGAGGTTTAAAAAAAGTTTATGAAGCTTTTTATTTAAAAAGAAAATGACCCAAATAAATACAGTATGGAATGATGAAGCAAAATGCATCATTCACTTCGCTACCCCATGACCTAAGTAAACTCTTCTCCATCCAGATGCTTCACTCTACATGAACTGAGCACATAGCATGTCTAACTGCTACTGCGAAAGTTAACATCATCTACTTACCAAATGAATCTCTACAGCTGAATTTCACCTCTAGTTGCATACATATAAACAAAGCCTTCAGTTAAAATATATGTAAGGCAGTTTCCAACAAGAAACTAAACTTAACTGTCCAGGTCCCCTTCAATAAACACAGATCACACCAAATGACATTTGACGACCTTTATTAAAATTCCATAAACATAAATTCATTGACCACTAATATTTCCATTATTAATTGCCACATAAACATAACTAAGGCAGTGTAGCCCTTCTCACCCTGACCAAATAAGCATCATCCCACCACTCACTTTTATTTTCCATTTATTGAATTAAGCATCCAATCAAATAAGCAGCATCCTTACCTCCACTCATTTACTTTTGCTTTTCAAGTAGCATCCAACCGTTCACTTGCATTTCCCCAGCTCATTGAAATGAACATCCAACACCAGAGGGGGAAGAGAAGAGGGACAAGACTGCCCCTCTTCTCTGCCATCAGCCTGACCAGGCTGTTCCCCCTCCTTCATACCAAAACTTCCAACAAAACCTTCCAAAACAAACCTAATTGTACATTAAAAAAGGTTGACACCAAACATCATTCAGTGTACTCCATCCTCTCTGAACCAAAACTGTGTCCCTGTGATCATTATCACAGAACTCAACATATAAATACCAAAGCAACCAGTTGCCTAAGCAGCTGAAATTAAACCAATGATCCCTCTCCAATGCCAAATGCCCATATCCTTGTACAACCTATGTAAACCAAACACATCCTCATTTATCCTAAATACCAACAGTAGCTTTCAATTATTCCCAGGTCATTACCTACCAAATATACCTCCAAACATCTGTGCAACTATCTAATCAGAGCTAAAGCCACCTTGACCAACTGAACAGCTTAGCCTTGTTCCCAAGTCTAGACAGAATTTAACAAAATCTTGCAATACTCTACGATATACCTTTACATTCCCATTAAAAGCTGCTCTGGGATCCTATATGCAACTAAATATTCGAAGCCAACCTAATGCACCTCCTTTGACAAGGCCCATACCACTGCCCTATTATCCAAATTTAAAGTAACTGTTTCCTCAGCAACTTCTCCTACTAACCTTCACAACAGACAACTGAAAGCAATTCTAAACAGTAACATCCCTCCCCAAAACATCCTTTCATCCCATACATCTCTCCTCAAAATGTCCTTCAATCCTGCCAGCCAACAAACTAAAATCATTACCACCAAAATTTGCAATGTTCAAGAGCCCAAAGGACTCTATGATTTCCTAATCTGCCCTTGTCCTGAAACTTCGCCCCTTAAATTTAGCCTGCAGCCACTAGCAACCCCTGAACCATACCTTGCTTGGACCTTCAAATTTCTTCTTAAACAGTGAAAACCTGCTCCACACACAAACCCCCCCCACACCTTGCAATGTTCTGTCAAACCCTTAATCTAGTCCTACAGTCCTGCCCACTGCTGCCAAATCCAATGATTACCAGTGTTAAACTCCCAAAGTAGCATCACCACTCAGGAACCCTTCTGCATAAAAGGTAATCATTTTCATTGCAACTTCTCCTGCTAGCTGTCGATGCCAACCAAATTGAACCTCTAAAACGTTAACATTCCTCCTTCAAACATCCTTTCCTCCTGCCACCGCAAGTCAAAATCATTCCCCCGAAAATATACCCCCACTCACAGATTTGCTGTCACCTCTGTAATTATTTCCAATTCCCAATAAACAACCCCATCTGTATGCCCAAATGCCCTACCATTAACTACTAAAGACAAATCAACCACAATGCCAAATCAGCATGCACCAACCTATTAACCCTTACCCAATGATGCTTAAGAAAGGGGGCCATGTACCCACAAAGCAAACCAGTTGAACTACCTGACATGCAAAATTCCACAGCCTAATGAGCTACAAAACATTCATTAATCCATCCTTGTCCCTGGCTGTCATCAACAATGTTAACTGTCAACATATCACAGAGGAACCAATCGGCACAGCCTTGCCCAAGTAACATAAACCACACTACCATGTCCCCAAAGCACACCCCAAACTCATGCTGCTGTGACTCCAACCCCTATGAACAACCCCAGTTCCCCCTAAATGAACCACAACCTGCTTCACCCTGCATGTGACTTAACTCTTCTTCACCTGTCAGTATACTACTCCCCAAATGGTCACCCATTCCAACATGCCTGAATGAGTACTTACTAAAGTAGGATACCTGCTACCGCATTACACACCACTCCAGCAACCAAAACATCCACCACAGCAGCATCCATCACCTTTCAAGTGCACTTCCTTCAGGCCACCAACTGATGCTTCCTCTATGTGTCCCCATCTGCAAAGAGAAAGACAACTGTAAGCCCTGTGCACACACAAAACAAAACTTTATGACAACATTAGGTGCTGTCAAGTGTAAACTTGGCAGTTTCTCTCATGTACTGCTTTACTCTACAAGCAGCTCTAACAGCAGCATGTAGCAGCAATAAAACTAAGATGGTTAAAACACCTTGATAACCTACGCCTACCTCTCAAGTATTCCTCATGTTGAGGAACAGTCCTCATTCAGGACCATAACAGTTCATTTTCCTCAGCATGCCATACTGAAAAACCTGTCACACTTTCTGTCAACAATTTAATGATATCTGTTGTAATTAGAAGAAAATCATATTATTCCATTAAAAGGTCTAGTCTATAAATCAAATTCTCTATCGCCTTTAACCATCCTATGAGCTTCTTAGTTTAAGCCATTAGTACGTGTTTCATCTTCTAGCCTTTTGCTCCATGTTATAGGCGACAGCATTCCTCATCTTTAAAATGAAAGATGAAACAATCAGGGTAAAGAAAATTTGAAACCATTCCATACTTCTGCCAATACAGCAGATTATGGAGTCTGAGACAGCATCCATGTTAAAGGGGGAAGGTTTCCCAACATTACCCGCCCATAACCTTACCAAACTTTCAACAGGTGTCAGATGAGCATCATTCACTTAGTAGAGGAACTGAACTTCCACCATCCTCACCATCTACTCATTCTTATCAGAGACAAATAGAAGCAGGCCCCCCTTCTACGACGACAATTAACTTACAATTTCCAGTCACTGGAAAGTGGAATACTTAACCTTATGTGCCTAAAACACACTATGACTGCAAACTTCTCAGGAAACAAAGTAATGCGAGATGGCACAAAGAACCTTGATTATGACCATGTGGGAGAACGAGTCCAAGAACGCTTGCAAATTTAATGAAAGAGATACACTAAAACTCCGATCCCCCCACCACAGAGAAACTGGCTGCACCCCTGTTTTGCACAAGCAGTCCACCGTCCTTAAGAACAATGTCAATAATGAGACCTTGATTGAGCTGTCCTGCTAACACTTGCCTTCCCTGTAACCTCTCCAAGAAAGTGATGGACACCCTTTTAGTTTAACTACCTTGCAGGGACAATATTAAAATATGGTGCTTAGAGGATGTGATGGAAAAATGAAGTGCTCCATCCCTTTCATAGTTCACAAATTCAGCCCCTTCATCCACACAAGCTCTATCAAGCCCTCCCCAAAATTAAAGATGGAAATCAAACCCTTTACCCTGCGTCTATGCAGCAAACCGAGTATCACTATTCCCACACCTTGCCACCTGCAGGCCTTCAAAATCCTTAAACAACCTGAGAATACCCCAGCACTAAAAACGTAATGACTCTACTCCAATCTAAGCTGCCTTCGCTCAGCAAACAGACTCCTTGTCCAAACAACTAAATCTCTCAACCTAGGTGGTGGCGCTATTTGCCAACACCACTGGTAAAATATGGAACTCTCTCCCAAATAACATCACGCTTGCAACTTCTCTAAGTCAATTCAAAATAGTCTAAAACTCCACTTCAAGTCACACTGGCTATGTCCTTGCTCAGACCCAGACTAGCTCTGTGCCATTAACTAAAACATAAACAACTAGCTAAGATAAGTACTTTGTATACTGTGATAAAGAAATATGTATCCTGTCTAACTCTATGTCATTATACTGCCTACCGTCCTTGCTAATATGTTAATAATGTTACATTTGTAGTAATCTCAGAAATAGTAATGGCAGTCTTGTACTTGTATGTAAATAGCCTATGTTTTTGTTAAGTTCTTTCAGCTCATTTACTGTACCTAATTATCAGTGTAACTCTGTTGGAGCTTTTCTCCCCGGGCCTCTGCTGAAAAAGGACATGTATCCAGTCGGACCATCCCGGTTAACAAATGTAAAATAAATAAAATAAATAAAATTCTCTGAGAGAGTTCTTAAATTAATATCAGTATTACTTCTGGGTTAGCTTGGATGACATCACTTTTTGTCACTTGACTTTAGATTCCAAGCTAAACCGCCTTTGTCAGAAACTAACATAATTTAGCATCTCTCTGTGAAAATGCATAGCCTTCAGATGTTTGCAACTGATAGGAAACATAAAACAATAAAACACTTACGAAACAATACAGAAGGCACCCTAGTTCAAGACATCCTGTCTCCTTGCTGCATTGAAACTAACTTTTATGACACAATAATAAAACAATTTAATTTCAACTATTTTCTCTGAATTTTTGCAAGTTATCTCTCTAGGTTCTAGTTTCCACTGCTAAAACATACATTTACACAATTACAATTGTTTATATACATTTCTGTTATAAGCCAGCAGGACATGCTGTGGTTACATTTTACGTCAGTACATAACATACAGTTCTAACACAATTGTAGCACAAGCATTTTACATGAAGCATGTTGGCATTAACAAATGACACATAACCACTAACAAAATTTCATTTAGCTGGGCTGGCAGTATTTCCTTCTGTCAGACTTCTATATAATCATATTAATATTCTCAAATGACATATACTTATTTATAAAATTCCAGATAGCTGGGCTGGTAGTATTTCCCTTTATGACAGTTGTCATAAATTTGCTGTTTCTCTAAATATCTCAACAACCAAGTAGCACAGCCAGAACTGTTAAGTTGGATTTACAAAATGATGCTGAAAGTATGTGTGTAACTTGAGCGCTTGCTGAGATATTGTAAGTTGTTTTCAAAATATTACAAACTTAAGTTAATGTGTTTACACTGACTTATAAAATCCAGTTTAAGACCTAGAACCTAAAGAGTTCTATCACCATAAATACAGTTTGATGCTTACACTTCTTTAGTAACACATATGGCTCCAGAGATATGAACATTTGTTTGAAATATGAGGATGTAATTAGATGCATTAAAATGCAGCTTTGCACATTGGAAGTTACAGTGCAAACTTCCAGAGCTCATTGGAAGGAATAAGTTAACCAACATGAAAGTTAAGATGCAGTCTGGAAATCCTGAGTTTAAGATCATTGCACTTTCAATGTAAAGTATATTATCACTCCTGTTTTCCTTAACTGTTGACTACCATATGTGGTGCATAAAGTACCATACAGGATTTTTACCACAGTAGAGAACGATTTTGGAATCCATCAGAGTTAAACAGAAATAATAAAAATAATTTTCTCCACAGTGCTGCCACTGAGTATTAACAGTGATCTTTAGCCTCAGTGAATTCAACCCAAAGGAAAATGTGAAGTGAATCCAAAGACATTAATGAGTATATACTGGACTATATCTGGACTGGAATACATGTCCATTTAAATCAACAGACCTATCCCTAAGATGATGTCACTGAGAAATACATTACATTGTGCGGGCTGAGGTTTAAAAAAAGTTTATGAAGCTTTTTATTTAAAAAGAAAATGACCCAAATAAATACAGTATGGAATGATGAAGCAAAATGCAACATTCACTTCGCTACCCCATGACCTAAGTAAACTCTTCTCCATCCAGATGCTTCACTCTACATGAACTGAGCACATAGCATGTCTAACTGCTACTGCGAAAGTTAACATCATCTACTTACCAAATGAATCTCTACAGCTGAATTTCACCTCTAGTTGCATACATATAAACAAAGCCTTCAGTTAAAATATATGTAAGGCAGTTGCCAACCAAATTGAACCTCTAAAAAGTTAACATTCCTCCTTCAAACATCCTTTCCTCCTGCCACCGCAAGCCAAAATCATTCCCCCGAAAATATACCCCCACTCCCAGATTTGCTGTCACCTCTGTAATTATTTCCAATTCCCAATAAACAACCCCATCTGTATGTCCAAATGCCCTACCATTAACTACTAAAGACAAATCAACCACAATGCCAAATCAGCATGCACCAACCTATTAACCCTTACCCAATGATGCTTAAGAAAAGGGGCCATGTACCCACAAAGCAAACCAGTTGAACTATCTGACATGCAAAATTCCACAGCCTAATGAGCTACAAAACATTCATTAATCCATCCTTGTCCCTGGCTGTCACCAACAATGTTAACTGTCAACATATCACAGAGGAACCAAACGGCACAGCCTTGCCCAAGTAACATAAACCACACTACCATGTCCCCAAAGCACACCCCAAACTCATGCTGCTGTGACTCCAACCCCTATGAACAATCCCAGTTCCCCCTAAATGAACCAATACCTGCTTCATCTTGCATGTGACTTAACTCTTCTTCACCTGTCAGTATACTACACCCAAAATGGTCACCCATTCCAACATGCCTGAATGAGTACTTACTAAAGTAGGATACCTGCTACCGCATTACACACCACTCCAGCAGCCAAAACATCCACCACAGCAGCATCCATCACCTTTCAAGTGCACTTCCTTGAGGCCACCAACTGATGCTCCCTCTGTGTGTCCCCATCTGCAAAGAGAAAGACAACTGTAAGCCCTGTGCACACACAAAACAAAACTTTATGACAACATTAGGTGCTGCCAAGTGTAAACTTGGCAGCTTCTCTCATGTACTGCTTTACTCTACAAGCAGCTCTAACAGCAGCATGTAGCAGCAATGAAACTAAGATGGTTAAAACACCTTGATAACCTATGCCTACCTCTCAAGTATTCCTCATGTTGAGGAACAGTCCTCATTCAGGACCATAACAGTTCATTTTCCTCTGCATGCCATACTGAAAAACCTGTCACACTTTCTGTCAACAATTTAATGATATCTGTTGTAATTAGAAGAGAATCATATTATTCCATTAAAAGGTCTAGTCTATAAATCAAATTCTCTATCGCCTTTAACCATCCTATGAGCTTCTTAGTTTAAGCCATTAGTGCGTGTTTCATCTTCTAGCCTTTTGCTCCATGTTATAGGCGACAGCATTCCTCATCTTTAAAATGAAAGATGAAACAATCAGGGTAAAGAAAATTTGAAACCATTCCATACTTCTGCCAATACAGCAGATTATGGAGTCTGAGACAGCATCCATGTTAAAGGGGGAAGGTTTCCCAACATGACCCGCCCATAACCTTACCAAACTTTCAACAGGTGTCAGATGAGCATCATTCACTTAGTAGAGGAACTGAACTTCCACCATCCTCACCATCCACTCATTCTTACCAGAGACAAATAGAAGCAGGCCCCCCTTCTACAACAACAACTAACTTACAAATTCCAGTCACTGGAAAGTGGAATACTTAGCCTTATGTGCCTAAAACACACTATGACTGCAAACTTCTCGGGAAACAAAGTAATGCGAGATGGCACAAAGAACCTCGATTATGACCATGTGGGAGAACGAGCCCAAGAACACTTGCAAATTTAATGAAAGAGATACACTAAAACTCCGATCCCCCCACCACCGAGAAACTGGCTGCACCCCTGTTTTGCACAAGCAGTCCACCGTCCTTAAGAACAATGTCAATAATGAGACCTTGATTGAGCTGTCCTGCTAACACTTGCCTTCCCCGTAACCTCTCCGAGAAAGTGATGGAGACCCTTTTAGTTTAACTACCTTGCAGGGACAATATTAAAATATGGTGCTTAGAGGATGTGATGGAAAAATGAAGTGCTCCATCCCTTTCATAGTTCACAAATTCATCCCCTTCATCCACACAAGCTCTATCAAGCCCTCCCCAAAATTAAAGATGGAAATCAAACCCTTTACCCTGCGTCTATGCAGCAATCCGAGTATCACTATTCCCACACCTTGCCACCTGCATTAAGCTAGTTGTCCAGTCTGGGGACTCTATAGTAAACTCCAGTTACTGCAGGCAGCAGTAAAAGTGCATGTGAGCCATACCTCTCACCTCTTAGAGCGAAACATCTGGACAAAGCTATAAATAAAGTGGGCAAAAGTCCAAAACTGGGGAATTTCTTCTTTTTTTTTAATTAAAATATTGCTCTTACCAACTTATACTAGTCTTACAAGCATATATAACCAGTCCAGTGTTGCACTAGCATGAATTTCCTGAAGGGTAGGAATTCTGTACTTAACTATCTGTCCTCATTTCTAACTGCAAGGTTTAATGACTTGCCAGTAATTTGCCAAATAACCACCCTTTATGAAAATCAGACCAAACTACCCTTCTCATCTTGCATTCATAAAGTGAAAGGGGAATGGTGCCCCTATGCATGGAATTGGAAACGTGCCAACCTGCCACCTCCTCCCATGACTGTTAATGTCTTACTAAAACATGCACAAAATGTAG
This sequence comes from Protopterus annectens, assembly GCF_019279795.1. Classification (NCBI taxonomy): domain Eukaryota; kingdom Metazoa; phylum Chordata; order Ceratodontiformes; family Protopteridae; genus Protopterus; species Protopterus annectens. Next base: position 297,400,320 of record NC_056742.1, read on the forward strand.
CTTTCAATGGCCCCCACCAGAGACTCCAGGAATGCCCGCAATGTAACAGAATACCAAATCTCCCCAAATCCAACTCCAAACATGAACCCGTGTCAGCAATACCCTTTTTTTTTTTTTTTTAATAACTGCTACTGTAATTGCATTTTTATTGAATTACTTAACTGTAAACTGCATTTTCATACTGAGAGTTGTATTTTCTGTTTGTGAGTGCTCTAGCTGTGCTTTTTTCTGCATTTATGTGAGGTTTCTGTGTTGTAGTCAGGTAGGATAGTCTGGATAGAGGACTGCTGTTATCCAGGCCTGGGTGTTTTGCTTGTTGAGTTTCCTGTGTTTCTGACAGCCACCTTATGCTGGTAGTGGCCTGTCTTCTCTGTTAGTGAGAGTAACAGGGCTGCCTGACCTTCTCTAGCATGAGTGATTGATTGAAAGTGCAGGGACTAGCAGGATTGAGTAGTAATTCGAGCTTCTAGATTCTTCCATCTTTTTTGGTATCTAAACCCTGTGTTTGCATGCTGTCGCACTTGTTTGCTCATTGTGCACTGCCGCTGTGCATGTTTTAACCCATTGCAACGTATCAGTTCTATTTTTTGCAATACTAGCACTCCTGTGTAACTGATACACTCCCTTGCAAGTACTGTGATTTTATCCAGTCCTACTCACACCTATAGGTACTCTATTCTGATAGTACCCACTCTACTGTCATTGACCTCTCTTCCACAGATTCTGAAAACCATGGGTGGACAACTTCCTGTTGTTTCTCCTGCTAGTCTTGTTGATATGGCCATCCTGAGAAAGTGTAGCAGCTGCCTCATGTACACAGACAACCCTCTTCTTTTATCACCTTGGAACACAATATATGAGAGATGCAATTACATTAATAACCTAGAATCTTTGCTGTCTCAATCACAAGCCAGTACATCTGGCACTGTGAAGGTTGTCTGCACAAACACCACACCTCTAACACCGCCCACACCTGTACAGTACATTCCTACATATGTGGATGTTCTCAACAAAAACTTTCCTAAATAAAAGGAACCTCGGAGGCAGAAGCACACACACATATCACAACCCACCACACCAAGCAACACACATAGTACATATTCCTGTGTCTCACAGCCTCTAAGGCCCAGACACTAACCCAGCATACTAGTCATAGGAGACTCCATCGTGAGACACACAGATGTGCCTCTCACTAGTCTAGACAAGGGGAAAGTCACGGTAAGTTGCTTTTCAGGTTCTAGAATCTGCCATATCACTTATGCACTCAAGCCTCTCAACAACAGGTACTGTTATGACTCTGTCATATTCCATGTTGGCGTGAATGACTTGAGATGTACCTCTCTGGACTATATGAAGAAAGACATGACTGAGCTTGCTGAATATGTGTCCCAGGAAGGTATGTCCCTAGCCTTAAGCAGCATTCTACCATCACCAAGAATGGTTGACTTTAACAATTGGCTTAGTTTCTGGTGTCATTCCAAGGGGATCCAGTACCTAACAGCCTGGGAGGACATGATTGACAGACCACGATGCTTTGTCCGAGATGTCCTTTATCTGCCTCTCCTGGGCTGCAGGCTTCTGCCAAAGGCTCTTGCCTCCCCCATAATGCTTTTTTTAGGCAAAGTCATGAGGACAAAATTACCAATGTGAAAAATTATTCTAAACAAAATTTAAAGGTTATGTTGCTAAATGCTAGGAGTCTTAACATGAAACTTCACTGATTGCAAGCATTCCTTGCCCTGGAAGATGCTGACATTTGTGCAGTCACTGAAACTTGGTTCAGCACTGCAGAGAGCACCCCAGCCTTACCAGGTTACTTGTCCTACCATACTTTCAGACCCCAAACAGAGGGCTATAAAGCCAAAGGAGGTGGAGTTTCAATATTTATCAAAGACATGCACACCTCCAGGCTGGTCAAACAGTATGACCCACAGGAGACACTCTTGATGCAGTTAACGGTTAACAAAATAACTATTCAGATCATAGCTAGCTACAGACCCCTAACCATGACTCAGGAGGCCCACTCCACCCATCTGGACTTACTTGAATCTATTAAGATTCAACCCTCTACCCTAATGCTGGGTGACTTTAACTACCCAGTCATAAAGTGGAAGACCTATTCTAGCTCAAACAAGAATGCCTAGAGATTCTTCGATTTTGTCAATGCCGATGCATTGGCTCAGCTGGGTGACACCCCCACAAGAGGTGAAAATATCCTGGACCTAGTACTCACCAACATGAGTAGCCACTATAGCACTCTTGCATTTCCCTGCAAAGGCAATAAAAGGCATTAACAATAAAAATTAAATGATGTGATTTAGGTATTTTGATTTCAAAGACCTTGTCTTGGTATCCATAAGCATTCTATCTCACTGATTGTATTTGGTGGTCAACCATCTGGGAGTGGTAACTGCAGTCCATTGATGACCTGATTGGCCCTCCCTTCATCTTAGTTGTTTCTCCAAATACTTTTGCCTTTGTGGCTACAAATTCAAAATCACTTCTCTACCCTATAACCCAAGTGAACTCCTCTCCATTTAGCTGCTTCACTCTACAACAAGACACATTGCATTTTTGAATTTCTTAACAAAAATGGCCTGTTATTTCATTATGGTTCAACTTTGTACTAGAAGCAACTGCATATAAGGTTCTACTGTGTTTCAAACTGTCTTTCTACTGTTAATGTCTAACAAATATATCAACAAAATTTATACTGACTTTTTGCTCTAGGATTTAGTGATAGTACCTATTTTTTTTACTTTGCTAAACTCAGGCTAAGTGTTGTCTTTCTGCTGTTAATGTACAGCAATAGTAATACATTTCTACTGGCTTTTTGCTATAGGATTCAGTGAAAGTACCTATGTTTTGGTTTACGAACTATACAGTTACAGCAAGTAAGTTTGTAGTGTGTTGCCTTCTGGCTATGTGTTAATTTTTTCCCTTTGCTGCTAATCTCTAGCATATATATTGTTGCATGTTTCTACTGGCTTCTACTGAAGGCTTCAATTGTAGTACATTATTTTATGTTTTATGAACAATACAGTTACTAGCTATTCTAGTCAATTATTAATAATATGAGACAGTTCTGTTTGAGAAAAGAGTTGGGTCATTGCCTAGTTTTCTCAAACATGTTAAAAACTCAAGCTACTTATTCTAAAGTGCTTGAATGTCACACTTACAGACTGTATGTTTCCTAGCAAAGAGTGGAAACTAACTGTGATAGACATTCTACCTATCCTAAAATCTGTAAACCTCCATTTCTGTAATCCCAAACTTGCATACCAACACATATCTCTTGTTAGCTACTTTATTTTCAATCTGTCCTTCTAAACTGTGGAAGCCTCCACTGTAGTAATCCCAAACTTGCATACCTAGACAGAATTTCACCTACAGTTGCATAAATATAAAAAAGCAATTTCTTCAATTAAAATCTATTTAAGGCAGGTTCAAAGAATCAAACTAAACTGTTTTCCCTCACTTCTGCATCAATGAGTTCTGCAGTGTTGAATCTACTGGAGGGACAGCCCCACCCCTACCCAGAGGCCTTATACTGCTGAAGGTGACACTAAATTAACACTTTGCATATTTAAATCTAGCAGTGTAAAATTTCCCTTGGGAAGACAATAAAAGCCCTTAACAATAAAATGAAATGCTGTGACTCACATCAGATATTTAGATTTCAAAGACCTTGTCTTTTCATCCAAAAAAACATTTTACCTCATTGACTGTATTTAGTAGTAAACTATTTGTGGAAGGGGTAACTGCGTTCACTGAAGTATCTGATTGGCCCTCCCTTAATCTCACTTGTTTCTCCAACTACTATATCCTCATATTAAGCCAAAGTCACTGCAATACTGCCTGTTGGAGTTAACATAAGTGGCTTGTGTTACTGTCTTTAAAATGATCAGGACTTATCTTACCTTCTGTCTTGCTGCAGTTTCACAGATTGTTTTCCTGGTACTTACACAACCTTGGGCTGACCCACTCTATTCAGCCCTTACTATGCTCTGACTTCACTCAGATCCCCTACCCCCAATTTCCACCCACCCCACTACATCTGTCACAAACTGTTCCTGTTACACCTGTTCTAAATTCCTTTTCAACTCTTACACTACTTCCTCCCAATCAAAACCTATCTATTCTCTGCACTGTTCATTACCTCATCTCACCTTATTCATCCTCCTCTCATTCCCAACATCCTCACCAGTAGTAATAATAAATAAGCATACCTCAACCATTACTTCACCCTCACTTATCAATCATCTTCCTGCTAGCTAATCAAAAATCTCCTCAAGCTTATTTCCCATAACTCCATTCTACTGCTGTAACCCCAAAATACTAAAAATGTCAGTCCCAATGTCAAGGTAATACTTCTACCCATCTCTGCGAAAAACATCATAATAAATAATCCATCTTTCTCCACCATAAATAAGTGTGGTGACATCCAGCTCAACCCAAGTCCTAGTCAAACCCCAAACCAAAGAATACATCCTAAAAGTTTAAAAATAGTCACTGTAAACATTAAAGGTATATGCAACATAATCACAGATTTGCAAGCCTGAATGATCCAACATAAACCAATATTCTGGCCACAACAGAGACATGGCTAAAGCCTGAAATAAAAGATGCTGAAATACTGCACCCTGATTATAATAATATAAGGCTCAATATAACACATAAAAAAGCAGGAGGAAAAGCTATAATCTTCCCAAATATGCTCATAATAACTACCTATACAGATACAATCCCAAATTTAAAAAAAGTCTTATTATAGCCATAAAAACAACCCTAAAAAAGTCTGGTCCTCCACATCAACCCAAGTACAACTAAAGGATCCCAGCTCATACCCAGACATTCCCCTCTTCAAACAACAGCCTATTTCAATACATAACTCCTAGAATGCATAGCCAACTTAACCTCAAACTCACCTACCAACCCCCTTCCACACAGCTAACTTCCCCTACCTTAAACCCTAGCACATTTCCTTTACAGAACTCACCTAACTGCAACCTTTCTGATAAACACACAGACATACCTTTCAAACAGTTTCTATAACTCTCATAAAAAAAGCTTTTGCATAAACTAAAATCTTGTTCCTCCTCAGCTGACAACCTTCTCCCAGAATACCTAAATTAAGCTGCAGATGCAAAGACATACCCAAATCAGCATTCTTATTAATAGATCAATAACAGAACCCTGTGTCCCTAAGTTGTGGAAAATGGTGCATATTATCCCCTTACATAAAGGAAGTAATTCCACATACATTACAAATTTCCATCCCATAGCCATCCTGTCTCTCCTCTCTAAAATCCTTAAAAGATGTATACATCAATTTCTCCACTATCTCTTACAAAATAAGCTAACCACTGATATGCGACATGGATTTCAGCCAGATCGCATCACCTCCACTGCATTACTATCATTTACAGACACTGTAAACAAAGCTCAAAAGTCTAATAAAATTGTATCTGCAGTATGTCTCAATATAAAAAGCGTTTGACGTGGTCTAGCACAATAAACTTCTCAATCAGCTTTCCACCCTGGGTCTATCATCTCCATCTATTCAATGGTTCTATAGCTACCTAGCCAACAGGCAACAATCTGGCAAGGAATCGTCTCTGCATCCATTCCCATTTCCATTGATTCAATATGCAGATGACTCTACCATCATCTGCTCTTCAAACACCTTAACTCACCTCCAAGAAATCACTCAACAAGCTGTCATCTCCATTGAAACCTACCCTACAAGAGTACAACTCCTACTCAACCCCTCAAAAATTAAACTCTTCCTCTTTAGCCCCCAAACTCACACCCTTAATAAAGCATCTTTCAAAACCTTTTCAGCAAATGGTAGTGAAACTGAAATAGTCCACCATACTGAACTATTAAGAGTCATAACAGATGATAGTCTTTAATCTGACATCCATATCCAAAGCAATATCAAAAAAATCCATAACAAATGGGCATGCTATATTGAAATAGACATTTTCTGACAACACCCACAAAAATTACTCTAACCAAAACCTACCTTCTTCCCTCCCAAATTTACAATACTCCATAAGAAAAAAAATTGAAAGCTGTTACAACAAAATTGCCAAGTTTGCTACTAATTCACTCCCTCCCACCTTTTACCCATCACTGTAAAGCTCTGTATACCCTTAGCTGGCTGTAACTCCCCCTTCACCTCTCCTAGGTTCATCTTATAACAATATATAAAATCATACACAAACCATTAGCCTGCCCAGCTCTTAGCCCTTTAATCAACATATATTTGCCTAAAAGAACTCTTAGATCAGAAGACAAACAACTTCTCACCATAAATAAACTGAATAAATCCCCTGGACAAAGTCTATACTCATACTCAGTAACAAAAATGGAACTCCTTACCTCTAACCACTAGAACTATTTCTAACCTACCCACCTTTAAATGTTCCCTAAAGGAATGCTTTACAAAACCTTGGACCTGCTCCTGCGCCAATCCTGACTGAACTTATTCATTAAACTTCAATCACTCCCTTCAACCTAAATCACACTTCACAACCCATTCCAGCATGCTACTCCACTCCATTCATTGTTTTTCTCACTGCCTTATCTTATTCATCCCTGCAGACCTTTCCTCTACCTCTTTCTCTTTCCTTCCTACTCACTTAAGCTACACACTTTTTACAATCTCCTTCTCTCCATTCTTCTTCCTTCTAGAACCCTAATATGGATGCCATCTCTCATACTGAGACACCACTGTTTCCCCTCACTGTCTCTAATCATGTAATCCCTCATACCTATTTAAATATCCTACTAGAATTGTCTCAGATGTAATTTGTTACATATTAATCTAAGTAGCTAATAATATGACTATTGACTTTTCCTCACATATTTTCTCCAGCTCATGTTATTGTTTTTCATTGCACTTTACTATGAAACATATGTTCTATGTTTTTCTTTCTATAACATTTTTTCACTCTTATGTTTTGTAGTGTAACAATACTTTGTGATTTAAAATATCTGTACTTGATCTTTAAAAGATTGTGATTGAAGAGCTTTTCTCCCTGGACCTCTGCTGAAATGGGCACTTTCTGGACTAGTCAGACTTTCCCAGTAAACAAATTCAAACAAACAAATAAATAAATAACATGACACTTAACCCATACACTTTAAAGGCAAATAATTTAGATTACAAAGTTGTTTTGTTTTATTTGCTATAAAGGCATCAGACATTATGTAGCCACATTGTTTCTAACAAGGTGCATACATTTCTTTTACTTTGTAAACCTTTAACCTTTGAATATTCTTATTTAAATTTTCTATCCATTTATTTTCTTTTCAAATAACATTTGTATTGTTTGATAGAAAGCAATTGTGCCTTTTATATACTTTGGGCTGAAATACAACTGATGGGAAATAGTTTACATGGGCAGAGACAGTCTCTTTTTGTTTTTTTACCAGTAGACGTTTAAATGTGAGCAGCACCAGGTATGTTTATACTTGATTTAGAGGTAGAGGAAAAGCATGGGTCTTACTTGTTTATTGTATGGTATTTACTTCAGGTGGGAGCAAAGGCTTGGTAGTAAGGAAACATCAATATCTGTGACAGAAGTGCTCCTATTTATTGGCAATTGCTTCTCTGGCCACAGTGAAGAAACATTTACTGACCTTGTGTATTGATTTTATTTGTTGTTTGGTGTAACAAGAGAATTTCGTCAGTAAAACAAACAAGCTGTATTTATCTACTTGACTTCCATTTAGTAGCCATCCGCTGAGAGACAGATCATATCTTGTCAAACTTTTGAGTTCACTAGGAATTCCAAGGGAAAGAGCACTTATTTTATTCATGTTGGCCTGGTCTTCTGCTGGATGAACCTTTGGAAATACTGCAGATTTCATTATTAAGGAATGTTTAATATCGCTAAACATTTAAAGAACTGTAATATAAAAGTGGGCAGTCTTTTGCCATCAAAGGAGGTACTATTAATAAAACAAGTAGCACTCCATATACTGTCCTGTGTGCTACAGCTATGAGGAAGTCTGAAGGACAGAAGAGAGCATACCTTTCTTTTTCATGGAAGACTTGGTCTAATAATCTGGTGATGATTTAACAATGAGTCAGTACATTTTGCAAAGCCAAAATCACAAAATATGAGTATAAGAAGTTAGTATCAAAAACTAAGCACGTTTTACTTACATGTAGGGAATTTCTAAAGGAGTAACGTCCCTATTTTACAGTCTCACCCAAGCACCCACACTTCATTTTAAAGCCTCCTGTTGCTTCTCATCAATGCTGACTGACCTGAATTTTCTGGTGAAAATTTGGATCACATCCTAGCTCTATATACCTTACAACAGAGCTTACAGCTATGCTTCACAACAGAACTTGCTGAGAAACATGCAGGTTTATTCATAGGTTCATAAATAAGTACTAGACTATCAGCCCTAGGGCCTATGCAAGCCTAGCCAAATAAGTTCCCTGGTTTTCACCACCCAAGAAAATTATTTTCCTGTGTCCCTGTCGTGCAGAGCCACAGCAGTGATTCCCAGGGTGAATTTCCTATTACTCATCCAATTGTCAAGATTTCTCTTAAAGAGGGCTAATGAGGAGCTTTGCTTGACATGAATGGGCAGCCTATTCCAGAGCAGGGGAAGGCTCTGGGACAAGAATCTATCCCTCCAGCGTGTTCTGTTTATTGTGGTGACAAGGTTTAGGTCCGTGGAGCATGTGGCTCAGAGAGATTGGGATTTCTTTAAGTGTAGCATGTCCATCAGGTCTGGGTTAGACATGACTTTGTACGTTAGGCAGAGGTCACCTCAGAGTAAGCGATATGCAACGGAGTAGATCTGGAGTTTTTTGAGATGGTCGGCATATGGCATCTGTTTGAGGCTGGTAATCCTCTTAGTGAGGTATTTCTGTGGCCTTTCCAGCTGTTGCAGATGTCTTGTGAGGTACATGCCAAATGGGGCATTGTACTCTATGATGGGTCTAATAAGGGATGAGTAGAGAGGAATGATGACCTGTTTTTCTGGAGGAGAACCCCTTTGTGGTGAGGTGTGCCATGTAGAACTGACTACTGTGGTGACATGATTATCAAAGGAGAGACTACTATCCACCTGTGTCCCAAGGTCTCATCACACTTTCGATGTTTAGTAGGCTACCGCCTATGTGGTAGTTCATGGGTACGGTATTTTTCCCAAAAGGGATGACAATGCACTTCTTGGCATTGAGCTTTAGGCCATGACTTTGACAACAAGCATCAGTCTCAGTGAGGCCTCTTCGTAGAATGTCCACATTCTTAGGTGAATCGATTATGGCTCCTAGTTTGCTGTCATCTGCAAATTTTGTTAGCCAGAGAACAACTATATTTGTCTGGATGTCAGAGAAGTAGATACCAAACAGGAAAGGACTCAGGACCAAACCCTGCGGTACTCCGCATGTCACTGGTCTGAAGTCAGATTTGGAGTCAGCTACTTTCACTGTGTGGGTTCTGTCAGTGAGCCAGTTGGCCACTCATCTTTGAACATAGGGATTTATGCCTAGTCCAGTGAGTTTATCTATAATACCAGAGAGAGGGATGGTGTCAAAAGTCTTGGAGAGGTCAAGATAGGCAGTGTGCACTACCTTACCCTTGTCTACGGCTCTAGTAACTGCTTCAAAGAAGTCAATCAGGTTTAGGAGGCATGAGCTACCCTTTACAAACCCAAACTGAGTAGGGTCCAGAATTTGGAGGTTACCTATGTTTATAAGCTCTAGGATGATGCATTCCATGGCCTTGCAGACCAGGCTCATCAGACTAATGAGGTGGTAGTTCCCAGGGTCTGTGGTGTCAACCCTTTGTGGAGGGGGATAACCATTGCTGTGTGCCACTCCTTAGGCACAAAGCCTGAAGTGAGGCTATGGCTGAACATGGTACTTAGGTGGGGTGCCAGTTTGTTCTGTAGTTCCTGCAGAATGCAGCCTGGAATGTTGTCCAGTCCCAGCTGTGTTCTTGGCTTAGGAGAATGAGGTCTTCACCTGTGCAGCCATGATTTTAGGGGGTTTGCATCCATCCGGTATGGGGATGGACCCTTTGGGGGGGGTGATGTTAGCACTGAACCTGTCTGACAGGATGTTGGCAATATCAGTTGGTTTGGTAAATGTAGTGCCATTGTGCTGTAGTTCAGAGCAGATCTGAGTGTTGCCATTGAGATTCTTGGCATAGCTGTAGAAGGCTTTGTGGTTGTCTTTCGAATCCAAGGCAATTTTATTTTCGTAACTAGCTTTGGAGGATTTTATGAGGGATCTCAGCTTCTTGCTGAGGCTGACCAGGGAGTTCCTGCAGTCATGGGATTTTACTCTTTTCTGCAACAGTTTCTTCCTTCTGTTTTGGAGCTTGTTTATGGCAGGGGACCACCACATTGGCTTTCTTTTACTGGAGGATAGCATATTGGTTCTGCTGGGGATGGCACGGTCCATGCACTCATGTATGTGCTTATACAGTGCATTTGTATATGATTCAGCAGTTTTGCCACTATTTTCCATCTGTGTGGATGTAATGAAGTTTGCCACTTCTAACTTAAGAAGCATGAAGTTGGTTTTGGAGAAGTTTTTTACGGTGGTTTCCTTAACAAGGAGGGGGGACGGGATATGGATGTCTGGGGTGATTAGCTTATGGTCGGACCTGACCAGCAAGGAATTGACATTTGGTGTGGAGCATCTATTACCCATATTGGTAATGACCAAGTCCAGGATGTTTCTACCCCTAGTAGGGGTATGGACAAGCTGTTCCAGGGCATTGGAATTGATGAATTCCAGAAAACACTGGGGAAATGAGATAGTACATGAATAGTTTTCCCAGTTGATGGAGGGGTAGCTGAAATCTCCCACAAATAGGTATTGGGCTGTATCTTAATATTATCCAGTATATCAAGAAACATGGAGTGGGTGTCCTGGGGCATGGCGGGGGATCTGTGACACACTACAACCTGAATTGCAGTCTTGCCCAGTGTTAATTTGACTTGGATAATTTCAGAGGCATTATGTTGAGCAGCTAGCCTGGAAGTGTGGATATCCTTTATGAATATGGACATGCCCATCCTTTAGTATGTCGGTCCTGGTTGGGTGATCAAAAGATGTGGTAAGAATTGTACCCTAGTAATGCAGGGGTGCTCTCTGGAGCCTTAAACCAGGTCTCTGTCACTGCACAGATGTCTATGTTCTCCATTTTAAGGAGAGCCTCGAGTGTGTGTTTCTAGCATTATGCTACTTCAGGGGCAAAACCATTTATTTCATAGTACCAATGCTCATGTATCTCAGGCTCTGTGGTAAACTGTACAGTTTTGCAAGAAATGTTCCAGAACTGATGTAGGCAAAACTGTGAAATGGAGGTCTAATCAATTCAGGGAGCACTAGGCAGCAGTCAGTCAGACATACAGAGATAAACATCTGTGTTCAGTTTTACCAGAGGTACTCCTCATCAATGTAGTGTCCATTTCTGCTCTTCAGATTCCTAGGTGCTGGTTACAGAAAATGTGCAGAAAGCAAGCAAACACTTATAATGACTTTTAGCAACCCTCAGGTCTGAATGAAAGTCTCATGTTTGACTTAAATGCCCTCAGTCACTTAATTTTGTTCATGCAGTTTTCTTTTATTTTTTTTTTTACAATACTCCCTTTCTCATCTTTCAGTATATTTCATTACTGTGCTAACTAAGCAAAACTACAGTTCCTTGCAGATTATTATATTATCGCCCATTTATTATAAATCACTTTGTTTCCTGAAGTCTCTTTTGAGTGATTCTGTTAACCCTTTCTCCAAATGCACTTCTAAATCTAAATTCATGTGCTATTTAAATAAGTACATAAAAGTGTTTTCCTATCTCCTCCTCTTTTTTCACTGCATTACATTTCATGTTATTTCCACTTTGTGGATTCAAACACTATCTGTTTTGTCTTTTTTCAAGGTTGTATACTGAATTAGCACCTTATTATTTGTTGTTATACAGGTTTTTTGATATTGCTAAAATTATTCAGTTTTAACAACGTAGATGAAATGTAATGACACTTTTAAAATCAAAATCATCTATGATCTAAATTACTGCTATACAGTTCTCTGATAGGAATCAGTCTCAAATTCATTGTGAATCTGTATATCTTCCTTTACCCACCTCATCTTAATCTAAATACATGGCAACTACTATCTTTAGAAATACAGGTAATATTCTAGGCAAGAGATCACAGACACCATTAAGAGTTCTAGCTATATATACACCTTTAAGCAGGCACACTTAAAAGTTCTCATGAGCCTTTATGAGTACTTAATAGTACCTACTTTACAAATCAGGCAGTGTCATGCATGACAGCCATAGTCTAAATTTATATATACCCACCCAACCAGTAAAACTTGCCTTAAAGGCAGATAAAGTAGTACTTTGCTTGACCTGTAGTGGTAACTTAGTTGACGGTCAGTGAATATGTTGTGAGTAGAACCTGTACCTCCAATGCATCTTGCTTATTTGTTGGTGTAAACATATGTCCCTAGTAAGAGTGTTTGGAGAACCACTGGCTTTGTGAAAAAATAGGAGGGCAAATAGTATTGGGTCTTTCATGGCTTGAAGAGCAAGACACAGGTCACTTTTGAGAAGCATATAGGCTACTGAGTATAAAGGGAGTTGTGCTAATCTACTGGGATAGCTGAAGAATTTAAAATCTTTTATTATTTTGGTTAAAAATCAGTGGGGCCTTTCCACTTAAGCAGTATGTTTGGAGTTGTACATAGCAAAGGGGGCACTGTCTTCAATGTTGTTTCCGATAAGGGAAGAGTACAGTGGTAAGATAATATGTTTGGATCTTAAAGAAATTCCCTTTGTTGGAGATTTACTGGGTTGGTTATGGTGGAAACGTAATGACTGAACAAGAGAGAGCTACCCAGTGTACAGCAAAGATGTTTACATTAAGTTTGTATAACATTTCAGTGATACCAGCAGGGGTCATAATGTCAAAACCTTGGTCAGTTCAAGATAAAGACTGTGTACAAAGTGACCACTGCCCAAAGCCTTTTTAACCTTTTCAAAGAAGTTTACTTGATTCAGGAGAAAGGACCTGTGCTTCACAAAAAAACAACTGATTGGATCTAGATCAGTTAGGTTGTCTATGTCTACATACATGAGTTCTGCTATATGTTTCATGGCTCCATAGATAAGGCTGCTGAGGCCGGTGGGTCATAGGTTCATAGGTTGGTACTAGGCTATCGGCCCTAATGCCTATGCAAGCCTAGCCATAACAATTCCCTGGAAATTTCTTCCCACAATATTTACTTCTCTGGGCCCCTGTCTAGCAGGGCGACTGACATGATCCCTGGGGTGAATTTCCTATCTCCCATCCAATCATCAAGGTTCCTTTTGAAGAGGGCCAATGAGGCACTCTGCTTGATATGTATAGGCAGTCTGTTCCAGAGTATGGGGAGTCTCTGGGTCAGGAACCTATCCCTCCAGCATGTTTTGTTCATTGTGATGATAAGGTTTAGATCCCTGGAGCATGTGGCTCTGAGGGATTGGGATTTCTTTAAGTGGAGCATGTCCAACAGCTCAGGGGTCTGACATGGCCTTGTAAGTTAAGCAGAGATCACCTCTGAGTAGACGATATGCCACAGAGTATAGCTGGAGTTTTTTTAGACGGTCAGCATATGGCATCTGCTTTACGCCTGTGATTCTTTTAGTGAGGTATTTCTGTGGCCTTTCCAGCTGTTGCAGATGTCTTGTGAGGTACATACCAAATGGGGCATTATACTCTGTAATGGGTCTAATGAGGGATGAGTACAGTGGGACAATGACCTCCTTTTTTCTGGATGAAAAGTCCTTAGTGATGAGGTGTGCCACATAGAAGGATTTCCTGACTGTTGTGGCGATGTGGTTATCGAAAGTGAAACCACTGTCCACTTGTGTCCGTAAGTCTCTCATCACACTTTCAATGTTTAGTGTCCTGCCACCTATGTGGTAGTTCATGGGTAGATGTTTTTTTCCAAAGGGGATAACTGTACATTTCTTGGCATTAAGCTTGAGCCCATGGCTCTGGCACCAGGCATTTGTTTCTGTAAGGCCCTTTTGTAGAATATGCACATCATTTGGGGATTCAATAATGGCTCCCAGTTTGCAGTCATCTGCAAACTTTGTTAGCCAGAGTCCCTTAGTGTTGGCCTGTACTTCAGAGAAGTAGATGCCAAACAGAAGTGGTCCCAGGACTGAACCCTGAGGTACTCCACTTGTCACTTATCTGGAGCTAGATTTGGAGTTGGCTACTTTTACAGTCTGGGTTCTGTCAGTAAGCCAGTTGGCAACCCATCGAGTGACATAGAGATTTATGCTCAGCTTAGTAGGTTTATCTATGATCCCAGAGTGGGGGATGGTGTTGAAGGCCTTGGCAAGGTCCAGATAGGCTGTGTGGAGCGCCTTACTCTTGTCCATAGCTCTGGAGACCGATTCGAAGAAGTCAATCAGATTCAGGATACAACATTGGCCCTTCACAAACCCAAACTGGGTGGGGTCCAGTGTTTGAAGGTTGCAAATGTCCCTGTTTATAAGTTCCATGATAATGCGCTCCATGCCCTTGTAGATCAGGCTTGTCAGACTGATGAGATGGTAGTTCCCAAGATCCAAGGTGGATCGTCCCTTGTGGAGCGGGATAACTGTAGCTGTGCGCCACTCAGAGGGCATGAAGCCTGAGGTGAGGCTATGATTAAACATGACACTTAGGTGGGGTGCCAGTTCATTTTGTAGATCATGTAGTACACAGCCTGGGATGTCATCTGGTCCCATGGATGCCGTATTCCTAGCTTTGGAGAGTGCTGTTTCTACCTGTGTGGCTGTGATTATCGGAATTTGGCAATCTTTTGGTATTGAGATGGGCCCTTTAGGTGGTGAGAGGGGGGTGAAGTTGGCACTAAATCGATCTGCCAGGATATTGGCAATATCCTTGGGATCAGTATATTTAATGCCATTCTGTTGTAGCTCAGAGCAGATCTGAGCATTTCCATTTAGATTCTTGACATAACTATAAAATGCCTTGTGGTTGTCTTTGGAATCTTTGGCAATTTTAGTTTTGTAACTAGCTTTTGAGGATTTTATGAGGGATCTCAGCATCTTACTGAGGCTGGTGAGGGAGTTTTTTGCATCCTGGGATTTTCCTATTTTCTGCAACAGTTTCTTCCTTCTGTTGTATAGCAGGGGACCAGCAGATTGATTTCCTTTTTTTGGAGAAGAGCATCTTGGTTCAATTTGGGATGGCACGATTCATGCATGAGTGGATGTGCTCATACAGTGCCTTAGTGTAGAACTCAGCAGTCGAACTTTCATTTCCCATCTGCATGGGTGTCATGAAGTTTGTCACTTCTGACTTCAGTAGCATAAAGTTGGCTTTGGAGAAGTTTTTTAAGGAGGTTTCCTTACGGGGGGGTGGGGGTGGCATGTGGATGTCAAGAGAGATTTGCTTATGGTCAGACCTGACCAATGAGGGGGTGACCACTGGTGTGGAGCATCTATTTCCCATGTTGGTAATGACCAGGTCTAGGATATTGGAGCCCCTGGTGGGACAATGGATTAGTTGATTCAGGGTGTTGGAATTTATGAATTCCAAGAACCGTTGGGAAAAGGAGTTGGTACGCGAGTAGTTTTCTCAATTAATGACATGGTAGTTGAAATCACCCAGTATTAGGGTGTTTGGTTGTCTCTTAAAATTTTCCAGTATGTTTAGGAAGGTGTAGAGAGAATCTTGGGGTATGGTGGGGGTTCTGTAGCAAGCTACAATTTGGATTGCAATCTTACCTAGTGTTAGTTGCACCTAGAGAATTTCAGATGCATTGTGTTGGGCAACTAGCCTGGAGGTGTGAATATCCTTGGTGAATATGGACACTCCTCCACCTTTAGTGTTTCGGTCTTGGTTTTGTGGCCGAAAAGTGTGGTAAGAATTGTAGCCTGGTATTACAGGGGTGCTCTCTGGAGCCTTAAACCAGGTTTCAGTCACTGCACAGATATTGATGTTCTCCATTTTTAGGAGTGCCTCGAGAGAGTGCATTTTGAGATTTAGACTTATAACATTGAGTAACATTACCTTCAGATTTTGCATGCTTGTATCTGTTACGGTGGTGGTTTTATCTTTTGAACCTTGCTTAAAAAGGCACTATAGGGGTGGCAAGAACTTTACCCAGTAACTTGAATTCCAGGGGTGACAGGTGTCTGTAGAGGGCTGACACTTAGGTAAAGAAATCAGAGCTGCCAGGCATCAGGGACAAACCATGTGGATTGGCTTAGACTGGATAGACTCAGTATATGCTTGGATAGTCTTCTTCTTCTTCTTTCGGCTGCTCCCGTTAGGGGTCATCACAGCAGATCAACTGTTTCCATTTCTTCTTGTCCTCTGCATCTTGCTCTGTCACACCAACCACCTGCATGTCCTCTCTCATCACATCCATAAACCTTAACTTAGGCCTTCCTCTTTTCCTGTTACCTGGCAGCTTCATCCTTAGCATCTTTTTCCCAATATACTCTGTATCCCTCCTCAGCATATGTCCAAACCAACATAATCTTGCCTCTCTGGCTTTGTATCCAAACCTTCCAAACTGGGCTGACCCTCTAATATACTTATTCCTAATCCTGTCCATCCTCATCACACCCAGTGCAAATCTTAACATCTTCAACTCTGCCATGTCAAGCTCTGACCACTGCCTTTTTGTCAATGCCACTGTCTCCAACCCATATAAAATAGCTGGTCTCACTACCCTCTTGTAGACCTTCCCTTTCACTGTTGCTGGTACTCATCTGTCACAAATCACTCCTGACACTCTTCTCCATCCACTCCATCCTGCCTGTACTCACTTCTTCACCTCTCGTCCACACTCACCATTACTCTGAACTGTTGATCCCAAGTATTTAAACTCATCCACCTTCGCCACCTCTACTCCCTGATCTTCACCATTCTTCTATCCTCCCTCTCGTTCACACACATATATTCTGTCTTAGTCCTGCTGACCTTCATTCCTCTTCTCTCTAGAGCATATTTGCACCTCTCCAGGGTCTCCACTACCTGTTCCCCTACTCTCACTACAGATCACAATGTCATCTGCAAACATCATAGTCCACGGGGACTCCTGTCTGATCTCATCTGTCAACCTGTTTATCACCATTGCAAATAAGAAAGGGCTCAGAGCTGATCCTTGATGTAATCCCACCTCCACCTTATACTCATCCGTCACTCCCACTGCATACCTCACCGCTGTCACACTACCCTTGTACATATCCTGTACCACTCTTACATACTTCTCTGACACTCCCGACTTCCTCATACAATACCACATCTCCTCTCTAGGCCCCTGTCATATGCTTTCTCTAAATCCACAGACACAATGCAACTCCTTCTGACCTACCCTGTACTTCTCCATCAACACTCTCAGAGCAAACATCGCATCTGTAGTGCTCTTTCCTGGCATGAAACCGTACTGCTGATCACTAATCATCACCTCTTTTCTTAACCTAGCCTCCACTACTCTTTCCCATAACTTCATGCTGTGACTGATCAGTTTAATCCCTCTGTAGTTATTACAGCTCTGCACATCACCCTTATTCTTAAAAATCGGTACCAGAACACTTTTTCTCCATTCCTCAGGCATCCTCTCACCTTCCAAGATTTCATTAAACAATCTAGTTAAAAACTCCACTGCCATTTAACCTAAACACCTCCCTGCTTCCACAGGTATGTCATCTGGAACAACAGCCTTTCCGTTCTTCATCCTCTTCATAGCTATCCTTACTTCCTCCTTGCTAATCCATTGCACTTCATGATTCACTATCCACACATCATCCAACCTTCTCTCCCCTCTCATTCTCTTCATTCATCAGGCCCTCAAAGTACTCTTTCCATCTGCTCAACGCACTCTCCTCACTTGTGAGTACATTTCCCTCATTATCCTTTATCATCCTTACCTGCTGCACATCTTTACTAGCTCGGTCCCTCTGTCTAGCCAATCGGTACAGGTCCTTTTCTCCCTCCTTAGTGTCCAACCTTTTATACAACTCTTCATACACCTTATCCTTAGCCTTCGCCACCTCTCTCTTTGCCATGCACCTCATCTCCTTATACTCTTGTCTTCTTTCTTCATCTCTCTGACAATCCCACTTCTTCTTCGCCAACCTCTTTCTCTGTATACTCTCCTGTACGTCTTCATTCCACCACCAGGACTCCTTGTCCTCCTTCCTCTTTCCAGATGTCACATCAAGTGCCTTTCTAGCCATCTCTCTTACTAGCTCTGCTGTAGTTACCCAGCTATTCGGTAACTCTTCACTGCCACCCAGTGCCTGTCTTACCTCTTCTCTGAACATCACCTCACAATTACCCTTTTTCAATTTCCACCATTTGATCCTTGGTGCTGCCCTCACATCATCCTCCTCTTCTTGATCACCAATGTCATCCTACAAACCACCATCCTATGCTGCCTTACTACACTTTCCCCTGCCACCACTTTACAGTCTCCAATTTGCTTCAGACTGGCCCTTCTACATAAGATATAATCCACCTGTGTGCATCTTCCTCCACTCTTGTATGTCACCATATGCTCCTCCCTCTTGTTAAAATACATATTCATCACAGCCAAGTCCATCCTTTTCGCAAAATCCACTACCATCTGACCTTCTGCATTCCTTTGCTTAACACCATACCTACCCATCACTTCCTCATCCCCTCTGTTCCGTTCACCAACATGCCCATTGAAATCTGATCCAATCACCAGTCTCTCACCCTTGGGTACAGTCATCAACACTTCGTTCAACTCACTCCAAAATTTTTCTTTCTCATCCATCACACACCCACCTTGTGGAGCATATATACTAACAACATTCATCATTACACCATCAATTTCCAGCTTCATAAACATCACTCTATCTGACACTTTTTTCACCTCCAAAACGCACAGCATATTGTTCCTTCAGGATAATACCTACGCTATTTCTCCTCCCATTCACACCATGATAAAACAATTTGAAACCACCTCCGATACACCTAGCCTTGCTCCCCTTCCATCTGGTCTCTTGCACCCACAATATACCAGCCTTCCTTTGGTCCATCATATCAGCTAGCTCTCTCTCTCTCTCTGTATATACCAGTCATACTGCCAACATTCAAAGTTGCGACCCTCACTATCACAGTCCTACACCAGGCATCAGGGACAAACCATGGGGATTGGCTTAGACTGAATAGGCTCAGTATATGCTTGGATAGTGCATACTTGAAACTAATGAGAAGGTAGCCTGGTATGTTCTCTGTTCCTATAGAAACATTATTTTTAACCTTTGACAGGGATTCTAAGACTTGTTCCACGGTGATTATTGAGGAAACTAAGTTTTAAGGAATAGTGCATGCAACAGTCTGAGTAGGTGGATTGAAGTTAGCATTAAATTTCTCTGCTTACATATTGACTACATCCTTGGGATTGAAATGTGTGATATTACTGATGAGCTCAGTGCATTGGTGAACATTATTTAATAATTTCCTGACATAATTGACTAAAGATTTGTTGTTTCCATTGTAATAGTGGCAACCTAAGTTCATATGCCGCTTTCCATTTTCTAATAGTGCTCTTATGTTTTGTGCTGGCAGGTTTTACTGTGCTCTTTAGGTAGGAGGATAAGGATTTCTTACAACTTTTAATTATTTTCCTCTTTTCGTTATATACTTTATTAATATTGAACCCCACCAGAGAGGATTACTTCTGAATTTACTATTATATTTAGGGTGGATGGGTTCAGATATTTCTATAGAACTGTTTAGATGCTGCTAAAAATTGGAGATGAATGTTTCAGCCCTCTCAGTTGATTAAGATTGCTTGGGATTTTGCATAGACCATCTAATAGTTGAAACAGATCTGCTCTGATTTCATTTAGTGGTATGGTGATAGCATTAAATCTGAAAGAAAAGGTAACTGATTTGTAGAGAGATCTAACCAGGAATGTGGAGGCTCAGGAGAGATGATCTGCCCTTCACAAAATCAAACTGATTGGTGGTGTACAAAAAGGGGCTACATTGATAAGTACCAATTTGAGGATTTTTCAACCTCTAATGGGTAGTTTTACAATTTTATCGAGTGCATATTACTTTTAATGAAATTTAGGAAAAGCTGAGCATATCCAGTTTTAGAGGTGTAAGAGTGCCATTCCACGTTTTGGTAATTAAAGTCCCCTAGTAAAAAGGTATATGGCTATATATTTAATCCCTGAATGGCATTAAGGCAACTACCATGATCTTTGGTAGATATTAATATGGTTTTCTAGCTAGTGATGAAGTCATGGTTGGATTTGTAAAGGATGATTTGGATCTCTAGAAGCTCCAAGTTAGGGTTCTGGGTAATCTGATATAAGGTAGTGGGGTTTCTGATAAATACACATACCACCCTGCACTTACTCATTGGATCGAAGGCATGATTGGCACTAATTCCTGGTACAGAGAGGGTGCTGTCATTGCACTAAAACCACATCTCATTAACTACATCAATTTGAATGGGCTCAAGTTGCAGGAGGGCTTCTGGGTTCTTTCTGTTTGGACTCCTAGTATCGGGTAGTGCCACCATAATATTGTCTGAATTTGAGTCTGAGTTTGCTATGTAAGAATGTCGAGTAGAGACATTCTGCCTAAAAAGATACTATATAAGTAGCAAAGATTTTAGCCAGCATGTGGAAGCTCTGGTATGAGACATGAATGAAATCCCTGGTGAAACAGGAAGTTTTGTCTACCATCTCATCCCAGGCCATCACATACTGGATCCCCTTAGAATGACACCAGTTACTTAGCCATTTGTTAAAGTCAAGTTTCATGCCTTGATATTTAAGCATCATTGTTGGCAAAGACAAGATGCTACTGAAGACCAATGTATTTCTTGCCTGTAACACATGCACAGTAAGTTCCATCATGTCTCAATACTTCTACTTCAGGTCATTCACTCCCACATGGGACACTGCAAGGTTGTAGTCATGCTTGTCTGGTTTAAGGGGCCCTCGGATCCTGGCACTGGAAAAGCAATGTACAATTAACCTGTTCTTGTCCCATCTGGTGAGTGTGGAGTCTGTAAGCCCAGTTATAGAATCACCCATACTGAAAACATTTCCTTGTGATGTAGCCAACTTAGTGGGCCTTAATGGGTTTGCACTGCTTTCCTAGTTACTTTTGGGTGATCTGTGTGGAGCTGTTGTATGTAGGAGTGGAGAAAGGGTAAGTGTTGCCTGTTGTGCTGAATGCTGACATATTTCAGAATGCGTTCTAGGAGGGTTTGGCAAAGTGTCTTTACAGACTCTGTAAACGTTATAGGCTTAGCATGTTGTGTCTGATGTGGTGTTGTTGTGGCTGTATGATGCTTACTGATAGTGGACTCACATGAGAGGTTTATCTCCATGTTTCTTCAATAATTATATCTCTTGCAGATTATGTTCTCAGTTGGCAGAAACAGTGCACAGTTGATAAGCCTACGTCATTTGCTATTCTGGCTCTGAGCACCTTATGCAATTAAGCTGGCCACAGATGGGGCAAGAGCAGACTGTTGAGCTGAGCCATACTGCCAGAGTGTAGAGGTCAAGGGCCGGTTGTAGCCCTCAGGGGTTGGAGGGAGAGTACTGTAGAAGACCCTGAAGCTTTATGAATGAAGTATTTAGAATGATATGCTGACTATGGATGAAGCATTTAGAATAATACTCTGACTATGGATGAAGCATTTAGAATAATACTCTGACTATGGATGAATCATTTACAGTGATATTCTGACTATGGATGAAGCATTTAGTCTGATACTCTGACTATGGATGAAGTATTTAGAATAATACTCTGATGTTAGGTTAGATGCTTGGTAATGTAACACTACTTAGTCAAAAGCTAGAATTAGGTTTGCCAAGAATTATATGCATGAACAACAGAATGGGATGTACTGCAAATTTTCCTTCTTGAAGAGCTTATAGGTTCATAGGTAGGTACTAGGCTATTGGCCCTAGAACCTATATAAGCCAAGCCAAAAAGGTACTCTGGCTTTCACCACCCAAGAAAATTATTTTCTTGTGCCCCTGTCAAGCAGAGCCACAGAGGTGATCCCTGGGGAGAATTTCCTATTTCCCATCCAATCATCAAGATTTTTCTTGAAGAGTGCTAATGAGGAGCTTTGTTTGGTATAGATAAGTAGTTTGTTCCAGAGTATGGGAAGTCTCTGGGACAGGAATCTATCCCTCCAGCATGTTCTGTTTATTGTGGTGACAATGTTTAGGTCCCTAGAGCATGTAGCTTGGAGGGATTGGGATTTCT
Organism: Protopterus annectens; assembly: GCF_019279795.1. Lineage (NCBI taxonomy): Eukaryota > Metazoa > Chordata > Ceratodontiformes > Protopteridae > Protopterus > Protopterus annectens. The sequence goes on from NC_056742.1 coordinate 297,422,604, forward strand.
TTAAATGGAGCATGTCCAATAGCTCTGGGTTTGACATAGCTTGGTATGTTAGGCAGAGATCGCCTCTGAATAGGTGATATGCAACAGAGTAAAGCTGGAGTTTTTTGAGATGGTCTGCATACGGCATCTGTTTGAGACTGGTAATCCTCTTTGTGAGGTATTTCTGGAGCCTTTCCAGTTGTTGCAGATGTCTTGTGAGGTACATACCAAAAGGGATGTTGTACTCTATAATGGGTCTAATGAGTGACGAGTTGAGGGGAACCATGACCTCTATTTTCCTGGATGAAAAGCCTTTTGTGATGAGGTGTGCCATGTAGAAGGATTTCCTGACTACTGTGGTGATGTGATTATCAAAGAAGAGACTACTGTCCACCTATGTCCCAAGGTTTCTTACCTCACTTTCAATGTTAAGTAGACTACCACCTATGTGGTAGCTCATGGGTACAGAGTTTTTTATCAAAGGGGATGACAATCCACTTTTTGGCATTGAGCTTGAGGCCATGGCTTTGACACCAAGCATCTGTCTCAGTGAGCCCCTTTTGTAGGATGTCCACATAGTTAGGAGTTTTGATTATGGCTCCTAGTTTGCAGTTATCTGAAAACTTCGTTAGCCAAGGATCTTCTGTGTTAGCCTGTACTTCAGAAAAGTAGATACCAAACAGGAGAGGACCCAGGACTGAACTATGTGGTACTCCACTTGTCACTGGTCTGAAGTCGGATTTGGAGTCTGCTACTTTCACAGTGTTGGTTCTGTCAGTGAGCCAGTTGGCAACCCATCTTGTGAGATAGGGATTTTTACTTAGTTTAGTGAGCTTATCTATAATTCCAGAGTGGAGGATGGTGTCAAAAGCCTTGGTGAGATCTAGATAGGGTGTGTGAACCACCTTACCCTTATCTATGGCTTTGGTGACTGCTTCAAAGAAGTCTATCAGGTTTAGGAGACATGGTCTGCCTTTTACAAACCCGAACTGGGTGGAGTCCAGAGTTTGGAGATCACCAATGTCTTTGTTTATAAGTTCCATGATGATATGTTCCATGGCCTTGCAGACCAGGCTTGTTAGGCAAATGGGGCTGTAGTTCCCGGGGTCTGTGGTGGCTCCCCCTTTGTGGAGTGGGATAACTGTCGCTGTGGCCATTCAGTGGACAAAAAGTCTGAGGTGAGGCTATGATTGAACATGGTGCTTAGGTGGGGTGCCAGTTCATTCTGCAGTCCATGTAGAACACAGCCTGGGATGTTGTCAGGTCCCATGGATGCTATGTTCTTGGCTTTGGAGAATGTGGTTTTTACCTGTACAGCCGTGATTACAGGAACTTTGCATTCTTCTGGTATAGAGATGGACCCTTTAGGGGGTGAGAGGGGGGTAAAGTTAGCACTGAACCTTTCTGCCAGGATGTTGGCAGTATCAGTTGGTTCTGTATATTTAGTGCCACTGTGCTGTAATTCAGAGCAGATCTGAGTGTTGCCATTGAGATTCTTGACATAGCTATAGAATGATAAATTCAAAGGACTGTAAATACTCAGCAAACTGGAACAAACAGAAATCCACTGTTCACAAAGATGCAAACACTTTAATAAACTTTGGATAAGCACTTTTATGTTGTGTACAAGACTTCATTAAATAACACAAATAATTCAACTCATTATTTTTATATCAATCCAAAATTCAACTCCAATTAAAATTTAAAGACACAGAAGTCCTAAAATAAAATACAATGTGTGATATACATGTATATATATATATATATATATATATATATATATATATATATATATATATATATATATATATATATATATATATATATATCTGCTGTTTAAAATATTAAAAATAACATACATTTAAAATTTGTAATACATACTATATATAAAAAATAAACAAAGTGTATGTGAGATATATACACTGTGTTATACTTTAAATGCTTTAGCTGTTAATACTGGCTTTATGGTAATATACTTATTCAAACCAGGGAAAATATTAGATCTAAGACTCAGTTGCCAATTCAATTCCCTGTTGAGTAGTGTGTTCTTAACGTCACCCCCCCCCCCGGGATCAAATTTAACAACATCTATAATTCCAAATTTAAAACCATTAAAAGGGGGAGAACTACATCCAAGAGAATGCTTGTACAACGCACTATTTTCTTTTTTTGTTTTTAATGTCATTAAAGTACTCGTACATTCTTTCTTTCAGGGCTCTTTCCATCTTACCTATATAAAATGCAGGGCACCTTACACAGGTAGCCAAGTAAACAATCATTTTAGTGTTACAGTTGCCCTTACAAAACCAGACTATACTATTCATACCATTCTGTAAAAGCATTTTGTCTTCCCTAATAATATAAGGGCACTGCTTTGAAAGGGGACTTTACTAAACTTATTGAACTTTTGAGTCAAAATGAAAGGGTGGACCGTACAGTGCATCCTACACCATCAAGGGTGGTTTCACCTGGTTATCAGCAAGTTGCAGAATTGCCGACTACGTCGTCCCCATGCTCCAAACCGACGAGCTATGGTGGGGAAAAGACATCTTTACATGGCGTACATCGGGTGGCATTGAGCAACAAAACCAATGGACTATTTGTTCACAGAGCAACTCCTTCTGGACACCTATCGGCTGAAGGAGGCAGTGAGATAGTTAGCGGCCATGCAGACTATGACTGTGCTGAAAGTAATAGCACAACAGAGACCAGGTTAAAGTTAGGAGAACCTGTGTGTTTCAGTGCTATTTACGATAAGAATTTCAATTTTGATTTTGTAACTACTGTGAATGGTAATACCAATGTGCAGGGGTCTTTTTATAATGAAGTACCAACTTTAAAATCTATGATATACACATTTGAAAAAAAGCTGTTTAAATTAAAGTGCTTACAGATTGATAACAATTACTTGCAAGGTTGTTTCAAATGTAAAATGGTTCCTCAGGGTTTAAGAATGTTCAAATACCCTTTTGGTATAACTTATAATGCAGAAGTGTTGAAAGAGTTTTGACGACAAGTGTGGGATGGGGCTTATAAGTAAACTTATTAAATATAACGACACAGCATTGGTTGTCTTATATAAACAAGTTGAAAAGTTGAACGAAGATATTCTGAAGGATTTATTTTCTGAATATGAGCAGTTATATAAAAAAGTCCTACATAGGACTAATAAAAGTATTGATAATATATTTTTTGGGAAACAGAAAAAGTTTATGTGGGACAGACAACAATATGCTGACTTTTTAGCATATCCTGGTCCACATAGAAATTATTCACACAATAAAAATAAAATCAATAATGATATGGCAGGGAATCCTATAGAGGTAAGGGACCATCAGTCTGACCGTGAGGAGAGAGTTCATTTTTCCCCAAACAGGCGTCTTGACGAACTAGACTCTTTTTCTGAACAGAGTGGCCATTTTTTTAGCAGTAAGAAGGTCAGAAAGGCTGGCAAGCAAAACCAGAACCAGAATTCCATCAGGCACACACGAATATGGGGGACAATCAAGGATGGCAAAAAGTGGGGAAGAAAGTGAAATAGTTATACTTCCTGATACTGATGGAATAGTTAGTGAATATAAGGGTTTTAGGATTTTCAATTATACTACTCTAAGGTTAAATCAGGAGCATTTTAATTTATTTTCAAAAGGGTTTAAGTTTGTGTCTTCAGGTTTTGGTGATACAGCAAACATTCTTGTTGATCTTAAACTTTACCTTAGAAAGATTAATTTAGGTATGTTTTTTAAAAAATCTGACAATTCTGTAAGTTGTGGTCCTTCGGGACCTACCAGGAACAGCACTATAAATCCTCCCTTACATCCAGCTTTGTTGATGTTTGAGAAATGTGTCAGCGAAGAAATTTATGAAGCTAGAAAAGGATTTCTTTCAGTGCCCCACAACTTAAATACAGGGGAGAAGATGCTACTTAATGAATTGAAATCTCAAACTAAGGTTCGTATTATGAAGCCAGATAAGGAAGGGAGTGTAGTGTTGTATGGCACTGAGGAATATAACAATGTTATTACACAAATCCTGTTAGACATCAACACTTACACCCCAGTTTCTAAGAACGAAATTGCCATAGCATATGGTACAATAGACTCTTTATTAGAGGAATATTTACTTGAAAATCGGATAGATAGTAAAACATACCACTATCTAAAATAAGTGAATCCCATTATTCCTAACATTTTTGGAGTACCAAAGATGCATAAATGTATTAAGGACCCCCATTTTAGGCCCATCGTGTCAGCAAGAAATTCAAAAACCTACCCCCTAGCAGTGTATGTTGATTATTGGACTAAGTAAATTGTAGTAAAGACAGACCACTTAATTAAAGACTCATGGGAATTCCTGAGTAAATTAACTAAGGATGTATGGAAGGAGAATTACAGTTTTCTTACCATTGATGTCAAGGATCTTTTTACAAGTATTCCGAGATGTGAGGGACATGAACTGTTTAGTGAGAGTATTTATAAACAGTCGAATATGACTAAAGATCAAATTCAAATGATCCTTGAACTGATAAAAGTGGTCTTGGATAACAACTATATATGTTTCCAGGGTGAACATTATCAACAAACTAGTGGGGTAGTGATGGGAGCAGCTTGTGCTCCCATCTATGCAAACCTGATGATGTTGGAATGGGAGCACAGGTTCATGTTCAAAAGCCCCTTTATTCAAAACAATATACGCCTGTATCTGAGGTTTCTGGACGATATATTTGTTTTGTGGGAAGGGAGTCAGGACACTGTGGAATTATTTATGCAATATATGAATGGATGTACACCCTTTTTCAAATTTACATATACATGGGACAGAGTCAGTATTAATTATCTTGACACCACTATTTTTCAAACTAATGAGGGGTTTAAATCTAAAATATTTAGAAAAAGTACATGGTGTAACAGTTATCTACACTACACTAGAAATCACCCCACATTTCAGAAAAGGAGCCTTGTCAAGGGTCAGGCAGTATGTATAGCAAGAATGACCTCAGACAAGGCCAATTTAAGAGGGGAACTTGATGTCCTTGGTAAAATGTTTGAAGAGAGGGGGTACCATTGGGAGTTGGTACACTGCGTTTTAGAAGAAATATATAAAGGGTGGGGTACTAAATATAAGCCCCGCTTGGGTGTTCCCATTGATACAACAAATAAAAGGAACAATGACAATACATTTCAAAGGGCTTGTGTTATAGAATTTAATAGTTTTTCTGACACATTCACCAACATTATAAGAACTAACTGGAGTATGTTAAAAACTAGTAGTGAATTGTATGAAGTGGTGGGGAAAGAACCTATATTTTCTTTTAAAACAGGAAAGAATCTTAAAAGAATATTTGAACAAATAGAAACACCAAAGAATTTTACAAGAAAGGCAACTAACTCTTGTGGTAATTGTAAACAGTGCCCTTATATTATTAGGGAAGACAAAATACTTTTACAGAATGGTATGAATATTATAGTCTGGTTTTGTAAGGGCAACTGAAACACTAAAATGATTGTTTACTTGGCTAACTGTGTAAGGTGCTCTGCATTTTACATAGGTAAGATGGAAAGAGCCCTGAAAGAAAGCAAACACAGTATATATATATATATATATATCTCACATACACTTTGTCTATTTTTTATATATAATATGTATTACAAATTTAAATGTATGCTATTTTTAATATTTTAAACAGTATATATATATATATATATATATATATATATATATATATTTTTTTTTTCTGCACTTTTTGTGGTTTTATAATTTGGACTGTGATTCCTCATATGTAGCTCTGTTGAAACTGTCTTGTGTGTGTCTCTGAAGCTCTGCAGTAGTTGTTAGACTGCTTTGAAATTCCTTTAAGTGTTAATTAGCTTGGGGGTTTCTGGTAACATTAAAATCTGTGTTGGTTACATTTCTAGTAATCATTTTAAATAGAGTTGCTGGTTACAGAGATTTGTCTGCATACATCAACTGGACATAAGCTGATTTAAATATATTTTCTGCACTTTTTGCGGTTTTATAATTTGGACTGTGATTCCTCATATCTAGCTCTGTTGAAACTGTCTTGTGTGTGTCTCTGAAGTTCTGCAGTAGTTGTTAGACTGCTTTAAAATTCCTTTAAATGTTAATTAGCTTGGGGGGTTTCTGCTAACATTAAAATCTGTGTTGGTTACATTTCTAGTAATCATTTTAAATTGAGTTGCTGGCTACTGAGATTTGTCTGCATACATCAACTGGACATAAGCTGATTTAAGTATATTTTCTGCACTTTTTGTGGTTTTATAATTTGGACTGTGATTCTTCATATCTAGCTCTGTTGAAACTGTCTCTCCCCCCCTCCCTGTTCTTGGTTGTAGTTTAAATTTGGTGGCTTTTGCATTGCCCGCCCCACTGTAGATTTGATCTAGGACACTCCCCCAGTCCCATCGCATTCTACCTAATAAACCCTTTCTGCACTTACTTTTAGTCCTTTTTAATTTAATTACATTTTTTCAAACTGTGTGTGGACTAATATTGCTACATACTCAAGTGTGCCAGCTTGCACCGCATGTTAATTGTTTTTACTACTGTTTTTGCTACTTTTCTGAAAAAAAAATTATCTGCTTTTACTGTATTTGTGTTTCTTCCTACTTTATTTTGCTTTTGCGTCATCTTAAAAGTACTCAGTTGTATTTATTACTTCTTGGTATAACTCATTCTAAGCCTTTTAGTTTAAGCACTTGGGCTTCAGACCAGTTGTTTTACATTAAGAAGGTTTGTGGTCTGCACTGTAGTGGCAGGACAGGTAGCTTACATCCTTCTAAGTTGGGAACTGCTGATTGAGGGCTCAGTGTCAGTTATTCTAAAAGTGTATTAATTCTGGTTTAAGCACTTGGGCTTCAGGCCAGTTATTTTACATTGAAAGGGTTTGTGGTCTGCACTCTTGTGGGAGGAGAGGCTGGACTCTGCCCTTCTGAGATGGGAATTTCTGGTTAAAGGCTTATAGTGCCTGCATATTTGAACTGCTTCTTACTGAAATTGGTACACCTTGTTTGCTGTAGCATAGACTAGATCCAGGCCTGCTGAATCTAGCTTTGTTTGTATAACTTGAGCACTAATCCAGGCATTCTTCAAAGTATTCAATTGTATTTATTACTGCTTGGTAGTAACTTGATTAAAGTGTAGCTATCATTCTAAGTCTTTTGGATTAAGCACTTGGGCTTCAGACCAGTTGTTTTACATTAGGAAGTTTTGTGGCATGCACTGTGGTGGCAGGACAGGTAGCTTACATCCTTCTAAGTTGGGAACTGCTGATTGAGGGCTCAGTGTCTGTTATTCTAAAAGTGTATTAGTTCTGGTTTAAGCACTTGGGCTTCAGGCCAGTTATTTTACATTAAGAAGGTTCGTGATCTGCACTCCTGTGGGAGGAGAGGCTGGACTCTGCCCTTCTGAGCTGGGAATTTCTGGTTAAAGGCTTATAGTGCCTGCATGTTTCAACTGTTTCTTACTGAAATTGGTACACCTTGTTTGCTGTAGCATAGACTAGATCCAGGCCTGCTTAATCTAGCTCTGTTTGTATGCTTGTTGTTTGTTTGCTTGTTATTTCCCAGAAATGCTAATACCACCAAAAACGTGGCTTCTGTGGATCCCTAGTGATATCTGCATTGCTTACTGTACTCATTTCCTTGTTTCACTTAAAAGAAAGTTACTGTTTGCCATTTTTGCATTTAAGTTACCTGTAACACATTGCATTTAAGTTACCTGTCACTTGCTCACTAAAGGCATTTGCTCACTAAAGCAATTATATAACTCAGAACTTAAAAAATAAAAGCACTACACTCTCACAAAGTCCTCTTGAGTACCTTGTTCCCCATTGGCCCTTTTTTTTCAATTATAAAGGAATTCCCAATACTATTCTAGCATGTCCAAAGGTCAGTTGTCAATCTTCTCTCCGGTCCAGCTGGTGAATCTGGGAATCTTGAGGCAATGTTACAACTGCCTCATGTACACAGACAACCCTCTCCTCCTCCCAACAAATTCCAACATATGTGAGAGATGCATCCATATAGCCAAACTGGAGGCTAAGCTCTCTAAACTCAGTACTGGCATAACCAGTCAGGAGGAGAAGGAAACCACACTCAGTACAATTCCAGTCTCACATAGACCTACCACAACAGCAAACCAAACACATAAACACACAAAAACATACTCGGAAGCTCTAAATAAAAATCTGCCTAAGCAGCAGAGACCTCCAAAGCAGACACCCAAGCAACCTCTACCCCAAAACAAAACATGTGCAACACATAGCTCACAAAGCCAGTGTGCCGAACAGTCACAGCCCTTAAGGCTAAACAACACACCTGATACACTTGTAATAGGTGACTCTATTGTCAGGCACACTGACGTCCCGCTCACCAGGCTGAACAAGGAGAAGGTCACGGTGAGCTGCCTGTCGGGCGCTAGGATCCACCACTTAACACAAGCACTCAGGTCACTCCAAGGCAAGTACAAATATGACTCAGTCATTGTCCATGCTGGTGTGAATGACCTGAGACGTACCTCCCTGGACTGCATGAAAAGAGACCTAGAGGAGCTCTCTGACCATGTGGCCCAGGCCGGTATGACCCTGACCTTGAGTAGCATCTTACCCTCACCAAGAATGATGCCACAATATGAAGACAAGATGATCAATTTCAACAATTGGCTTAAGTATTGGTGTCATTCAAAGGGGATCCAATGCCTGTCAGCCTGGGATGACATGCTCAACAAGCCACGATGCTTCGCTAGGGATGGCTTGCACCTGTCACCCCTGGGCTTTCGGATATTGGCAAAGGCTCTTGCTACCTCCATAGTGCCTTTTTTAGGCAAGGCTCAAAAGACAAACCCACCTCCATAGGTATCACAAGGGATAAGAAACTAAGAGTAATGCTACTCAACGCCAGAAGTCAAAACCTCAAGATGCATGCACTCAAAACTCTCCTTAGCATGGAGAACATCGATATCTGTGCAGTAACAGAAACCTGGTTCAAGGCTCCCGAGAGCACCCCAGGCTATACCTCATATCATGCTTTTTGGCCCCAAAACCTGGACAGACCCACAAAAGGAGGGGGAGTATCAATATTCATCAAAGATACCCACACCTCCAGGTTGGTGGCACAGCACGAAGCATCAGAGACTATCCATGTACAACTAACAGTGGGTAAAACTGCCTTCCTGTTTATAGCCTGCTGCAGACCACCCTCCCAACCCAGGAAACCCACTCGGCCTTCCTGAGAACACTGGAAAATATGAAGGTCTCTCCAAACACCATTATATTGGGCGACTTCAACTACCCAAACATAGACTGGGAGCATTACTCTAGCTCCAACACCCTAGCCCAAAGGTTCCTAGAATTTATAAACTCAAATGCTATGGAACAACTTGTTACCACTCCCACAAGAGGGGAAAACATACTGGACCTGATCATCACCAACATGGGGACTCTATGCTCCAGACCAGAAGTGTATCCCTCACTGGTAAGATCAGACCATAAACTAATCTCACTGGATATTCACATCCCGACACCACCCCTGCCCAGAAAACCACAATGAAAAACTTCTCTAAAGCAAATTTCACACTCCTCAAAACCGAGGTGGAATCCTTCAAAGCCCCGGCCTGTGGAAAATACGCCCAGACCGTAGAATCCTTTATAAACACATTCTATGAACAGCTTCAGGAATGCATGGATCGTGCAATCCCAAATAAAACCAAGACCCAATCCTCCAAAGGCAGACGTCCTGTCTGGTGGACCCCAGCCATAAACAAACTATACAATAGAAGGAGGAAGCTACTAAATGATAGAGCAAAATTCCAAAAAGGGAAGGCATCTCTGATCAGTATTAGCAAAACTACAGGCACTCATAAAATCGTCTAAGGCCAGCTTCAAGAGAAAAATTGCACAGGACACTAAGGATAATCACAAGGCTTTCTTTAGTTATGTTAGGAACCTGGGTGGTAATTCCCAGATATGCTCAGAATTAGTCCAAAATGACAAAAATACACGAACCCACAGACATTGCCAACATCCTAGCTGACAGGTTCAGTGCAAACTTCTCCCCCCACCAAAAGGGCAAATATCTATCCCAGCAGAGTGCTGCCCCCCTGACATTTCAGATGCTCAGGTAAGAGACGCCTCTCCAAAGCAAAAAACACAGCATCAATGGGACCAGACGGTGTCCCGGGCTGTGTCCTACATGAACTCCAAGAAGAGCTAAACCCAAACATAAAACTACTGTTCAATCTCAGCCTTACTACAGGATATGTACCCAAAGAGTGGCGTACAGCAACTGTGGTTCCTCTCCACAAAGGTGGTGCCTCAACGGATGCTGGAAACTATCGCCCCATAAGCCTGACTAGCTTGGTCTGCAAAGCTATGGAAAGTATCATCATGGACCTCATAAATAAAGATATTGGGGACCTACAGACACTGGATCCTACCCAGTTCAGCTTTGTTAATGGCAGATCCTGCCTCTTAAACCTGGTTGATTTCTTTGAAACAGTCACCAAGGCCATTGACGAGGGGAAGGTTGTCCACACAGCCTACCTGGACCTTGCAAACACCTTTGATACAATACCCCACTCGGGCATTATAGATAAGCTCACCAGCTTAAATATAAACCCCTATGTCACTAGATGGGTTGCAAACTGTCTCAAGGACAGAACCCACATGGTTAGAATTGCTGGAGCCATGTCAGACTCCAAACCAGTTACAAGTGGCATCCCACAAGGCTCAGTCCTGGGACCTCTCTTGTTCGGTATATATTTCTCGGAGGTACAGGCCAACATGGAAGGACTATGGCTGACCAAGTTCGCAGATGACTGCAAACTGGGTGCCATAATTGACTCTCCAGCTGACACAAGCATCCTCCAAAAGGGCCTCATAGAAACAGACAACTGGTTCCAGAGCCATGGCCTCAAGCTAAACGCCAAAAAGTGTATAGTCATCCCCTTTGGCAAAAACAAAGTGCCCACAAATTACCACATAGGTGGTAATCCATTAAGTACAGAAGAAGTAATTAGGGACCTGGGGACCCAAGTTGATAGCAATCTCTCATTTGACAACCACGTGGCCAAAGTGGTTAGAAAAACATTTTATATAGCCCACCTAATCATGAATGGATTCACATCTAGATCAGGGGAGGTTATCGTGCCTCTTTACTCATCTCTCATCAGGCCCATAATTGAGTACAATGCCCCTTTTGGGATGTACTTTACCAGACACCTGCAGCAACTGGAAAGACCCCAAAAGTACCTCACCAAGATGATCAAAGGGCTCAAACAGATGCCATATGCTGCCCGGTTAAAGAAACTCCAGCTCTACTCAGTGGCATACCGCCTGTTCAGAGGCGATATGTCCCTGACGTATAAAGCCATGTCCAACCCGGAATTAATGGACATGCTGCACCTCAGAAAATCCAAATCCCATCGAGCTACATGCTCGAGAGACTTGAACCTCAGCACCGAAATAAATAGGACATGCTGGAGGGACAGATTCATAGCCCAGAGGCTCCCTTCACTCTGGAATAAAATCCCAGTCCAGGTTAGGTAGAGTCCTTCATTAACTCTCTTCAAGAGGAATCTTGATGAGTGGATGGGAGATCGTAGGTTTACCCCTGCGTATCACTTCTGTGTCACTGTTAGACAGAGGCACAGTATACTAACCTCAAAAAAGGGCATAGCAAAATTAATTTAAAATGGGTGGCGAAAGCCAAACACATTCTGGCTATGCTTATAAATGCCCTAGGGCAGATAGCCTATATAAATGTATGAACCTATATACATATATATACATATATATATATATATATATATATATATATATATATATATATATATATTTATATATATACATGTATGTATAGATATATATATATTTATATATATATTTATATGTATTCATATATATATATATATATATATATATACATGTATATCACACATTGTATTTTATTT